>NW_019944063.1:16028-38072 GCF_002910315.2 Salvelinus sp. IW2-2015 | reverse complement strand
CAACTCCTCTCTCCCTGTTCCCATCTCTGAATCAACTCCTTCTCCTGTTCTCCACTCTTACCAACTCTTCTCATGTTCTCCATCTCTGGATCAACGCCTTCTCCATGTTCTCCATCTCATCTATCAATCCTTCCATCTCTTAACACTCCTTCTCCCTGTCCCATTCTTACCCATCTTCTCCCTGTCTCCATCGCGATATCCAACTCCTCTCTCCATCTTATATCCAACTCCTCTCGCATTTCTCCATCTCTGTATCCCACTCCTTCAACATCGTTCTCCCTCTCTATAGCAATCCTTCTCCTCTCTTAACAATCCGTCCCCCTGTCCTCCATCTCTGTATCAACCTTCTCCCTGTTCGCCATTCTTGTATCAGATTCCTTCTCCTGTTCTCCTCTCTATATTCCAACGCTTCTCCAATCTCTGTACCAATTCCTGCTCCCTGTTCTCATCTTCTGTATCAACTCCTTTCTCCTGTCTCACTCTGTATCAACTCTTCTCCTGTTCTCCGTCTCTATATCCAAATCTCTCTCCAGCTCATATCAACTCCTTCTCCTGTTCTCCATTCTGTATCCACCCCCTTCTCCCTTTCTCCATCTCTGTATCCAACTCCTTCCATCTCTATATCCAACTCCTTCTCCCGGTTTCCAGTCTCTGTAATCCACTCCTTCTCCCCTGTTCTCCATCTCTATAGCCAACTCCTGCTCCCATCTCTGTATACCATCCTTCTCCCTTTTCTCATTCTGTATACCAACTCCTTCTCCCTTTCTCCATCTCTATATTCAACTCCTTCGTCCTCTCATATCCAAACTCCTTCTCCCTGTTCCCACTTGTATCCATCCTTCCTCCTGTTCTCATCTCTTATATCCAACTCCTTTCCCTGTTTCTCCATCTCGGTGTCCAACTCCTTCTCCTGTTTCCATCTCTATAGTCCAACTCCTTCTCCATCTCTATCCAACTCCTGCGCCCTGTTCTCCACTCTGTATCCAACTCTTCTCCCTGTTCCCCTTCTGTCATCCAAACTCCTCTCTCCCTGTTCCTCCATCTCTGTATCCCAGACTCCTTCTCCCGGTTCTCCATCGCCTATATCAACTCCTTCTCATGTTTCCATCTGCTGTATCCAATTCCTCTCTCTGTTCTCCTCTCGGTGTTCGCAACTCCTTCTCCCTGCTTCTCCATCTGCTGGTCCAAACTCTCGCCTGTTCTCCCATCTCTAATCCAACTCCTTCTCCCTCTCTATATCCAACTCCTTCTTCCCTGTTCTCCCATCTCTGTAGCCCACTCCTTCTCCTGTGCTCCATCTCCTATATCAACTCCTTCTCCATCTCTGTATCCCAACTCCTTCTTCCCTGTTCTCATCTCTGGTTCAGACTCCTTCACCCATGGTTCCAACCTCTGATCCACCGTCACCCATCTCTATACCAACTCCTTCTCCCTGTTCTCATCTCTGGATCCAACTCCTTCTCCATCTCTATATCCAATCCTTCTCCATCTCTATATCCAACTCCTTCTCCTGTCTCCATCTCTGATGTCAACTCCGTTCCCCTGTTCCTCCTGTATCCACCTCCTTCCCTCTCTATATCCAATCCTTCTCCCTGTTCTCCATCTCTGACTCCAACTACCTTCACCATCTCTATATCCAAAACTCCTTCTCCCTGTTCTCCATCTCTAGATCCAATCTTTCTCCCATCTCTTATCAACATGTCACCCTTTCTCGATCTCTTATCCAACTCTCTCTACTACGCTCTAATCCACACTCCTTCTCCCTGTTTCCTCTCTATATCACGCCTCTCCCACTGTTCTCCATCTCTTGTGATCCAAACTCCTTCTCCTGTGCTCCATCTCTGTATCCAACTCCCTTTCTCCTGTTCTCCTATCTGTCATCCAACTCCTTCTCCCTGTCCTCATCTCTGTATCCAACTCGTTCTCCATCTCTGCTATCAATCTTCACCCTGTCTCATCTCTGTATCCAATCCTTCTCTGTCTTCCTCTCTGTATCCAACTCCTTCTTTCTTCCCCCTTTTTTTTTTTTTTCTTTTTCCATTCCTCTGTAATCCAACTCCTTCTCCTGTGCTGCCATATCTATAATCCAACGCCTTCTCATGTTCTCCATCTCTGTCCAATCCTTTCCATGTTCTCAGATCATCTATATCCATCTCCGTCCTCCATCGCTGTATCCCTCTTTCGCCATCTCATGTATCCAACTCTATTCTCCATCTCTATATCCAACTCGTCGCCCTGCTCCATCTCTATATCACTCCTCTCTCCATCTCTAGAGCAACTCTCTCCTTCTCCATCTCTATATCCAACTCTTTCACCCTGTCCGCATCTTCTGTATCCAATCCTTCTCCATCTCTATATCCAACTCTTTCACCTGCTCCATCTCTATATCCACTCTTCTCCAGCTTATATCAACCGCTCACCCTTGTTCTCCCTCTCTATTAGCACTCTTTCACCCTGTCCTCCATCTCTGATCCAACTCCCTTCTCCTCTCTAATCCAACTCTTCACCGTCTCCTCTCTATATCCAACTCTGTCGCCATCTCTATATCCAACTCTTCACCCTGTTCTCCATCTCTATACCAAACGCTTTGCACCCTTCCTCCTTCTGTATCCAAACTCCTCTCCATCTCTATATCCAACTCGTCACCCTTTCTCCATCTCTTATCCAACTCTTCTCATCTCTATATCCAACTCTTTCACCCGATTCTCGATCTCTATACTCCACTGCTTTCCCCTGTCCTCCATCTCTGTATCCAACTCCTCTCCATCTTATATCCAACTCGTTCACCCTTTTCTCCATCTCTATATCCAACTCTTTCTTCCATCTCTAATCAACTCCTGCACCCTGTTCTCCATTCTCTATATCCACTCTTTCACCCGTCCTTCCAGCTCTGTATCCAACCTCCTTCTCCATCTCGTTATCCAAACTCTTCACCTATTCTTCCATTCTAAGCACTCCTTTCTCCATCTCTATGAATCAACTCTTTCACCCTTTCTCCATCGTATATCCAACTCTTTCACCGGCCTCCATCTCGTATCAACTCCTTCTCCATCTTCTATCCAACTCTTATCACCTGTCCTCCATCTCTTCTATCCAAACTCACTTTCTCCCTCTCCTAATATCAACTCTTTCACCCTGTCCTCCAATCTCTGTATCCAACTCCTTCTCCATCTCTACATCCATCTTTCACCCTCTACTCATCTCTATATCCAACTCCTTCACCATGTGTCCCTCTCTACTTCCAACTCTTTTACCCCTTTTTTTTTCCTTTTTTTTCCCCAGTTCCTTTTTTCCTAATGTTTATGCCAACTCCTGCTCAGCTCTATATCCAAAACTCTTCACCCTGTCCTCCATCTCTTATCAACTCCTTTCTCCATCGGTATATCCAACTTCTTCCCTCTACTCCATCGGAATCCAACTCCTTTCACAGCCTGTTCTCATCTCTATATCCAACTCGTTCACCCTGTTTCTCCAGCTCTATATCCAACCCTTCTCCATCTCTATATACCACTCTTTCACCCTGTCCCTCCATCTGCTGGAGTCCAAGCCTTCTCCACTTCTCATAATCCAACTCTTTCAACCTATTCTCCATCTCTTATCAACCTCCTTCACCTGTCCCCATCTCTATATCCAACTCTTGCACCCGTTTCCCCCTCCTATATCAACTCTTCACCCTGTTCCCACTCTATAGCCACGCTTTCCCGCTGTTCTCACATCCTCTAATAGTCCACTCTTATTTGTAGACTCTTTTTAGCCACGTTTACTCAATTCTCATCATAGAAACGGCCCGTTCATCATTGTTTGCTTGAGGTCGCTGCAACAACACAGTCACAGCCGTGTTATGTACTTACCTTTGTGGTTTGGAGGCATCAGCGCATATCTGTCACAGCCTATTTAGACAGGCTGTTTCCAGCAAGCGTGCAGCTGGCGAGGCAGGGTGGGTGTAATACTCAATATATAGACGTTTTTGAGCTGGTGCTTCCTTCTGAGCAGCTGAACACGCCGCAGCGACCACTCGGTGGCCACATGCAAGAAAAAAGTACAGGCCTCTCTCTCTTTGGCCGACAGAGGAGAGGGCGTGGGAGGCGAAGAGAGGGCAGAAGGAGGGGTGGGGGGGTAGGAGAGGGGGAGAGGAGCAGAGGCATGCAGAGAGAGAGCAATACATTATCAGTTGAAAGTCGGAGTTTACAAGACACTTAGCCACAAGAATTTGGCTAGAAACTCAGTTTTTCACAGTTCCGACATCTAATCATAGAAACAACATTCCCTTCTTAGGTCAGTAGGTCACCACTTTCTTTTAAGGAATGTGAATGCAGATAATGTAGAGAGAATGATTTATTCAGATGGTTTATTTCGTCACAATTCCCGTGTCAAGTTTACTACACTCATTTAGTACTTGGTCAGCATTGCCTTAAACTTGTTTAACTGGGTCAAACGTTTTCTGGTAGCCTTCACAGCTTCCACATAAGTTGGTGAATTCTGTCCCACTTCCTACTGCAGACTGGTGTAACTGAGTCAGGTTTGTAGCCGCCTTGCTTTCAAACACTTGTTTCATTCTGCCCACCAATGGTCTATAGGATTGAGCAGGCTTGTGCTGGCCAACTCCTACCTTGCCTTTGTGGTCCTGAAGCCATCTTTGCCACAACTTTGGACGTATGCTTGGGGTCATTGTCCATTTGGATGACCCATCTGCGACCAAGCTTTAAAGCACATTCCATCTTAACGTATGTAACTTCTGACCCACTGATTGTGATACTGTGAATTTTAAGTGAAAGAATCTGTCTGTTAACAGGTGTTGGAAAAAAGATTGTATGCCACAAGTAGTGTCCTAACCGACTTGCCAAACTATAGTTTGTTAAAATAATACAGTTGCGCAGTGGTTAAAAAAACGTGGTTTAATGAACTCCAACCTAGTGTACGCGTACACTTCAGCTCTCAAACTGTACCATCATAAGTGCCTTTGGAAAGGTATTCAGACCCTGACTTTTTTTCCACATTGTGATAACTTTACAGCTATTCTCAAATGTATTAAATTTTATTGTTTTTCCGCCTAACACCGAAGAACAACAGCGGTTTTAGAAATGTTCAAGAATATCACATTTCCATAAGTATTCCAAACCCTTTACTCACTACGTGTCGAAGCACCTCCTTGGCAGCTTACAGCCTTAGGTCCGTCTTGGGTACGAACTACAAGCTCTGACACTTCTGTATTTGGGCAGTTTCCCCCATTCTCTATCTGCAATCCCTTTCCAAGCTCTTCAGGTGGACGGGGGCATTGCTGCACAGCTAGTTCAGGTCGCTTCATACATCCGCCTCTGCTGGGGCCACTCAAGGGACATTCTAGAGACTTGTCCGAAGCCAAGTCCTGTGTTGTCTTGGTTGTGTGCTTAGGGCCGTTGTCTGGTGGAAGGTAGACCTGCGCCAGGCTGGTTCCCGGAGCGCTTGGCGCCGGTTTCATTCAAGGATCTGGCTGTACTTTGCTCCATTAATTTTCCCTTGACTTATTTCCACCAGTCTCTGCCCTGAAAACAGCATTATGCTCCACCACCATGACTTCACCGTAGGGCTTCCATAGGGGTTCGCCAATGTGACCTTGGCATTCAGGCCGAAAGTTGGTTTAAAAAAAATAGATCTTGGATTCTTCAGACCAGAGATTCTTGTTTTCTAATGACATCACAATACCCCATAATTGACTCACAAGACGATCTCATGTCGGAGTCCTTTAGGTGCCTATTGCAACTCCAAGCGGGTTGTTTGTGCCTTTGATTGAGGAGTGCTTCCGTTGACCACTCTACCATAAAGCTTGATGGTGCGAGTGCTGCAGAGCTGTTTGCTCCGTCTGCGAAGGTTCACCCATCTCCACAGAGGACACATCTGGCTCTGTCAAGTGACATGGGTTCTGGTCACCTCCCTGGACCAAGGCCTCTCTCCCCCGATCCTCCGTTTGCCGGGCGGCCGCTCTAGAGAACTCCGGTGGTTCACCTTCTTCCATTTTAAGGCGAATGATAGAGGCATTGTAGTTTGGAAACCCTTCTAATCTTGCAGAATATTTTGGTCCCTTTCCCAGATCTGTGCCTCAACACATCTGTCTCGGAGCATCTTTATGGACAACTCTCCTTCGATCTCACTGGCTTGGTTTTTTTTCTTCAACTGGTGACCTTACATAGACACTTTGGCCTTCCAATCATGTTCCATTCACATTGAAATTTACCAACAGGTTGGACTCAATTCAGGTTGTAGAAACATCTCATGGATGTCATGGAAACGGATGGCACCTGGCTCAATTTCGGTCTCATAGCAAAGGATCTGACATTCCTATGAAAATAAGAAGTATTTCTGTGTTAGATTTGGATAAATAGCTATAACTTCCCAAACAACCTGTTTTTCGCTTTCATTTGTGGGTATTTGATGTCAGTAGTGGGTAATTGTATGTCGTTTATGGGTATGTGATGTCCATTAGGGGTATTGTGTGTTAGATTGACAGTAGGGGAAAACTATGCTTCTTAGGCTGGGGGCGGTAGTTCATTTTTGGCTCCTAAAAAACGTACCATTGACCATGCCTTATTTCGCCCCCGAAACTAGATATGCATATAATTGTCAATTTAGATGAAAACCTCTGAAGTTTCAAAACGGTCAGATTTTGCCTGTGAGTTAAAGACCAGAACCTGATATTGCACGGCTAAACCATGAAAATCCATCAGGAAGTGCCCTGTTTTTGAATCTCTCTGTTCCTATATGCATCTCATTGCCATTTTAAAGGGATATCAACCAGACTTCTTTTCTATGGCTCCCTAAGGTGTTTCACACGAGCCTTTAGACATCAGTTTCAGGCTTTTATTTGAACGATGAGCTCGGAACGACCACAATTGCGTAGTGATACGGTGGGGCTCTCAGAGTGGTTTTGTGCGACAAAAGGAAAGGCGCGCCATTGTTACTCCCGGTCCTCAGTGAAAAGCACTGTCCGGTTGATATATTATCGAATAGATTGATAAACCACCGCGAGTATGGATTATAAAAAATGTTTGACTGTTTTGGGACATTATGAATAATTTGCGCATTTTTTGTCTGCTGTTATCGTTGACCGCTCTTTCGGTGGATTTCCTGGCATAACGCAGCAAACTAACGGAGGTATTTGGATATAAAGAATAATCTTTATGGACAAAAGAACATTTGTTGTCGTAGACATGGGAGTTCGCGTGAGTGGAACAACTCCGAAGATCATCAAAGGTAAACGATTAATTTGATTGCTTTTCTGATTTTCGGGACCAGTTACCTGATGCTAAGTGTACTTATTATTTTGTCGAGCGATCGATTAAACTTACACAACGGTGTATTGCTTTCGCTGTAAAGCATAATTTCAAAATCTGACACGACAGGTGGATTCACAAAGGCTAAGCTGTGTTTTGCATATGCACTTGTGATTTCATGAATATGAATATTCTAGTAATATTATTTACCTGTGGCGCTATGCTACGCTATGCTAGCTGCGTTTCTGATGACAATATTCCCGGATCCGGGATTGTGTGGTTCAGAAGGTTAATCAATTTTAGAATAAGGCTGTAACAAAATACCAATTATACAAAATAGTTCTAAAAGGAAGGGGTCTGAATACTTTCCGAATGCACTGTATGTTTCCCTCATCTTCATCACCACCACGTCATCATCATCCATCATCTCATCCGCTTCATCTTATCAGGCCAAGATTGAGTCAATGTTATGGCTTGTGGCATGTTGGGAAGACTTTTAGCAGATGTCGAACGAGCTGTGTTCAGACCTGGTGACGGCAGGCTGCAGTCATGACTCATCTCGCTGTCGTCTTTAAAAGACAGTAGGCATGTTAGATCGTTAAAAAATTAATAATTATTGAATGGAATAAGAAAATTCGATTTTTTTTCATGGACATGGACGAAATAGTCACAATACGGTATAAGGTAGCAGCACAAAAATACTTGATCATTGGCTAACTGGAGTACCGAGAGGAGAGGGGCAGAAGGAATGGGCTGTAAAAGTGGCCAGTAAAAAGGACCAGAACCTTCCCATTCAGCTGCTAGTGAAGCAGTGCGCATTGAGTTATTCAGGGCTGAGTATAGACTTGTCTTTAGGCCTCAATTACAGTCGTTTGGCTGGACGTACGAGACGCGGGCTGGCGGGAGTCTGTGGCGACTCGATCACACTGCCAGTGGTCCGGCTGGTAGTTTGTCCCTGGGCCGTGCTTGTGGCTTTCGTGCTGGAGGCTAACTCAGGACACTTTTAGCTACAACTGCTTTTATACATTGCTGGTATTATAGTTTCTCTGTCTGTCTGTCTGTCTGTCTGTCGTCTGTCTGTCTCTGTCTGTCTTCTGTCTGTCTTCTCTGTTTCCTCTGTCTGTCTGTCTGCTTCTGCTTCTGTCTGCTCTGTTTTCCTCTGTCTGTTTCTGTCTGTCTGCCTCTGTCTGGCTTGCTCTGTCTGTCTGTCTGTCTGCTCTGTTTCCTCTGTCTTCTCTGTCTGCTCTGGTCCTGTCTGCTCTGTTTCTCTGTCTGTCTGTCTGTCTGTCTGTCTGTCTTCTGTGTCTGTCTGTCTGTCTGTCTCGTCTGCTGGCTGCTGTTTCCTCGTCTGCTCTGTCTGTCTTCTCTGTTGCCTCTGTCTGTTCTGTCTGTCTGTCTGTCTGTCTGTCTGCTTTGTTTCCTCTGTCTGCTCTGTCTGTTCTTGTCGGTCTGCTCTGTCTGTCTGTCTGCTCTGTCTGTCTGTCTGTCTGTCTGTCTGTACTGTCTGTCTGTCTGTCTGTCTGTCTGTCTGCTCTGCTGTTCTGTCTGTGCTGTCTGTCTGTCTGTCTGTCTGTCTGTCTGTCTGTCTTCTCGGTTTCCTCTGTCTCTCTGTCTGCTCTGTCTGTCTCTCTGTTTCCTCTGTCTGTCTGCTCGTTGTCTGCTGTCTGTCTGTCCGTCTGTCTGTGTCTGTCTGTCGGTCTGTCTGTCGTTGTTCTGTCTGCTCTGTCTGTCTGTCGTGTGTCTGTCTGTCTGTCTGTCTGTCTGCTGCTGTTTTCTCTGTCTTGTCTGTCTGCTCTGTCTGTGTCTGTCTGTCTGTCTGTCTGTCTGTGTCTGTCTGTCTTCTCTGTTTCCTCTGTCTGCTCTGTCTCTCTGTCTGTCTGCTCGTCTGTCTGCTCTGTTTCCTCTGTCTGCTCTGGCTTGCTGTCTGTCTGTCCGGTCTGTCTGTCTGTCTACTCTGTTCCTCTGTCTGCTCTGTCTGTCTGTCTCTGTCTGTCTGTCTGTCTGTCTGTCTGTCTGTCTGTCTGTCTGTGTCTGTCTGTCTGTCTGTCCTGGTCTTCTGTCTGCTCTGTTTCCTCTGTCTGCTCTGTCTTCCTGTGTCTGCTCTGTCTGCTCTGTTGTCTGTCTGCTGTCTGTCTGTCTGTCTGTCTGTCTGTCTGTCGTGCTGTCTGTCTGTCTGTCTGTCTGTCTGTCTGTCTGTCTGTCTGTCTGTCTGTCTGTCTGCCTGCTCTGTTTCCTCTGTCTGCTTGTCTTGTTTGTCTTTTCTCTGTTCCTCTGTCTCTCTGTCGCTGCTCTGTCTGTCTGCTCGTCTGTCTGTCTGTCTGTCTGTCTGTGTCTGTCTGTCGTGTCGTGTCTGTCTGTCTGTCTGCTGTCTGTCTGTCTGTCTGTTCTGTCTGTCTTGGTCTGTCTGTCTGTCTGCTCTGTCTGCTCGTCTGTCGTGTTCTGTCTGCTCTGTTTCCTGCTGTCTGCTCTGTCTGCTCTGTCTGTCTGCTCGTCTGTCTTCTCTGTTTCCTCTGTCTGCCTGTCTGTCTGCTCGTCTGTCTGTCTGTCTGTGTCGTTGTCTTCGTCTGTCTCTTCTCTGCTCTGTCTGCTCTGTCTGTCTGTCTGCTCTCTGTCTGCTCTGTTTCTCTGTCTGTCTGTCTGTCTGTCTGTCTACTCTGGACTCTGACGGATGGACTGCCCCAACCTAAACTAGTCCTGCTAATCTGAGCTGCTTACTGAGTGAAGGACCATTGATGATCTGGACTGTCATTGCGTTGGATGTCACTGTATCTGGACTGTCATGACTGTATTCTGGACTTTCATTGACTGATCTGGACTGATCATTGACAGTCTATGTTTAGGACACCTCCAGTAGCTCCTCTCTCAGCCTATAAAACACTGGGACCTCAATGGACCCGCCATGGACCCTCAATAGAGCCTCAATGGACCCATAATGGACCCTCAATAGGCCCTCAATAGACCTCATGGACTCAATGCCGTCAATGGCCCTCAATGGACCCTCAATGGCCTCAATGGACCTCAAGACCTCATAGACCTCAAGGCCTCAATGGGCCTCAAGCCCTCAATGAGCCTCAATGGAGCCCTCAATGGACCCTCAATGGACCCTACATGGACCCTCAATGGGCCTCAATGGCCCTCAATAGAGCCTCAATGGGCCCTCAATGGACCCTCAATGGACCCTCAATGGACCCTCAAATGGACCCTCAATGGCCCCAATGGGCCCTCAATGGGCCATCAATGGGCCCTCAATAGACCTCAATGGACCCTCAATGGCCCTCAATGGGCCTCAATGGGCCCTCAATGGAGCCTCAAATGGACCCAATGCCAATGACTCATGCCTCAATGGGCCCTCAATAGAGCCTCAATGGCACCTCAATGGGCCCTCAATGGCCTCAATGGGCCCTCAATGGAGGCCTCCCATGACCCTCAATGAGCCTCAAGGGCCTCAATGGGCCCTCAATGGACCCCAATGGACCTCAATGGCCCTCAGATGGACCCTCAATTGGGCCCTAATGGAGCTCAATAGAGTCTCATAGACCCTCAATGGGCCCTCAATGGACCTCAATAGAGCCTCAAGGGACCCTCATGGCCTCTGACCCTCAATGGAGCCTCAATGGGCCCTCAATAGGCCCTCAATGGACCTCAATGGACCCTCAATGGGCCCTCAATGGACCCTCAATGGGCCTCAATGGCCCTCAATGGGACCCTCAATGGACCCTCAATAGACCCTCAATGGCCTCAAGGAGCCTCAATGGGCCCTCAATTGGACCCTCAATGGACCCTCCAATGGCCCTCAATAGAGCTCAATGGGCCTCAATGGACCCTCAATGGCCCTCAATGGGCCCCCAAAAGCCTCAAGCTCATGGACCCTCAATCGGCCCTCAATAGGAGCCTCAATGGGCCCTCAATGGGCCCAATGGCCCTCAATGGACCTCATGGACCTCAATGGGCCCTCAATAGAGCCTCAATGGCCCCAATGACCCTCAAGTGGACCCTCAATGGGCCTCAATAGGCCTCAATGTACCCTCAGGCCCTCAATGGACCCTCAATGGGCCCTCAATAGAGCCTCATGGACCCTCATGGCCATGGACCCAATGGCCTCATAGCCTCAATGGGCCCTCAATAGCGCCTCATGGACCTCAATGGACCTCATGAGCCTCCATGGGCCCCAATAGGCCTCAATGGACCCTCCAATGGACCCGCAAGGGCTTCAAGTTGAATATCATATTCGACACTGAATGTGAAAATATCTTCACAGGAACTGAATGGAGAGGCTCACCTGGCCTGAGATAACACATACTAACAAAGCAACGCTCTTCTGATGACGCTTCGGGTCGCACTCAGTGAACTAAGACAATTTAAAAAGTTAAAAATAAACGCTCTTGGAGAAGGTTTTATGAGGTAATGTCATGGTTCCTTGAGCTATTTGTTCAAGGCTCTCACCAACAGCTTCCCAGAGGTTGGTAGGGGCAACAGGACCAGGAAGTGGCTGTAAGACAGTGTTGTAACTTTACCTTAGGAGAGCAAATAACACACCACAGATCCCACCGACCATCTCACCGACCGCAGCCTACAAAAACCCCATTCCAGAGAAGAAAAAAAACAAGTGAAAACAGAGTTGTTTATCAGCTAACATGCCACGATGCCGTGCGTCCTCTCTCACCAGCTCTCTTTTTACTCTTCTCCTCTCTCTTTCCCTCTACCCCTCTATCCCGCTCTCGCTTGCAGCAGCCTTTTTGTTTAGGCCGTGGTAAGTAGCCGTGGGTAACCCTGGTGCCCATGTGAAGACACAGGTGTGCCTGGCTCGCCCCATTGACAGTCAGATGAAAGAGGAAGAAGTCGACTCCTCCGGGCTGGCACCCATCTCCCTCCGTCTGGCCGTGCATCCTCGTCTCCTCTTAGGGTAAATTAATAACTCTTAGTAACATTCAATGGGCTTCTGCTAAAAGGAAGAGCCTGGATGGTGCATGGTGGTGTGGGGTTGCTGTCTGAAGCCCTGGCATTCCACAGGAAGAGCTGACAGAGTCAGTAGAGGTCTAACTCTCATGGATTCCTCTCTCTCTCCCTCTCTGTCTCTCTCTCTCTCTCCCTCTCTCTCTCCCTCTCTCTCTGTCTCTCTCACTCTCTCTCTCTCTCTCTCTGCTCTCTGTCTCTCTGTCTCTCTCGATCTCTCTCTCTCTCTCTCTTCTCTCTGTCTCTCTCTCTCTCTCCTTCTCTCTCTCTCTCTCCTCTTCTCTCTCCCCTCGCTCTTCTCTCGTCTCTCTCTCTCTCTCTCCTCTCTCTCTCTCTCTCTCTCTCTCCTCCTCTCTCTCTCTCCTCTTTCTTCTCCTCAATTCAATTCAATTCAAGGGGCTTAGATTGCATGGGAAAACAAAAGTGAAAAAAACTGATAAAATGAACTGTACAACATCAAGACCATTATAGAAGTCAAAGGATAAAAGGCATTACAAATGTATATTATGTCTATATAGCGATGTAACGATGTGCAAAAAAGAGTTCAATACAAATAAGCTCTGCTCTCTCGCTGTCTCTCTCCCTCTCTCCCCCTCTCTCTGTCTGTCTCTTGCTCTCTCTCTCTCTCTGTCTGTCTCTCCCTCCTCTCCCCTCTCTCTGCTTCTCTCCTCTCTCTCCTCTCTCTCTGTCTGTCTCTTCCTCTCTCTCTCTCTCTCTTGTCTGTTCCTCCCCCTCTCTCTGCTCTCTCCTCTCTTTCTTCCCTCTCTCTGTCTGTCTGCTTCTCTCTCTCTCTCTCTCTCTCCTCCACTCTGTGCTGTTCTGTCTATTCTCTCTTGCAGTCGCCAATATGGAATAGGAGTCTCATTTGGGACTCACCTACTGAGGAGACTCTGGTCTGACTTAGAAGCCCCTTTAAAGGCTGTGGTGCCGTGGTCCCTTCTCTTCTAGAGGATCTGACCACTTCAGAGGCGTTGTCAACAGCCAAGTTCAATAGGCAGAGAGGAGCCCTTTAGCTTGGTCTGGTCTGCGGGGAACCAGCCATGTCTTTATTTACAGCCATCAAACAGAGGAGGACACACTCCGTGGGATCCAGTCACTCTGTAATTGTGTCCCTGTGATCTCCGGTACTGATCTTTCAGAGGGAAAAACATGTTGGTGGATATGATGAGAACTGGGAGTCTGTTGGTGAAGTGGATGCTAAGGCTTATCTTATTCTATACTATCACTGCACATCCTGGGTTAAGATCCACCCATACCTGGTTCTATACTGTCACTGCACGTCCTGGGCTAAGACCCACCCATACCTGGTTCTACACTATCACTGCACATCCTGGGCTAAGACCCACCCTAAGGCTTACCTGGTTCTACACTATCACTGCACGTCCTGAGCTAAGATCCACCCATACCTGGTTCTACACTATCACTGCACGTCCTGGGCTAAGATCCACCCTAAGGCTTACCTGGTTCTACACTATCACTGCACGTCCTGAGCTAAGATCCACCCTAAGGCTTACCTGGTTCCAAACCTTGGGTACTATTACTATTATCTGCCTAGCCAGAGGGGGCAGCCTACTTGGGAAGACTATAAGAAAATAGGCCGAATGATCAGTTGTACACGAGGAGATACTTTGGTCAGAGCAAAATGTGAGATTAGAGTATAGACTTCTATGGCATTAGTCAGGTGATTATAGTATATACTATGACATTAGTCAGGGGATTAGAGTATAGACTTCTATGGCATTAGTCAGGTGATTAGAGTATAGACTTCTATGGCATTCGTCAGGTGATTAGAGTATAGACTTCTATGGCATTAGTCAGGAGATTAGAGATTAGACTATGGCATTAGTCAGGAGACTAGAGTATAGACTATGGGATTAGTCAGGAGATTAGAGTATAGACTATGGCATTAGTCAGGAGATTAGAGATTAGACTATGGCATTAGTCAGGACACTAGAGTATAGACTATGGGATTAGTCAGGAGATTAGAGTATAGACTATGGCATTAGTCAGGAGATTAGAGATTAGACTATGGCATTAGTCAGGAGATTAGAGTATAGACTATGGCATTAGTCAGGAGATTTGAAAATAGATTTCTATGTTATTAGTCAGGAGATTAGAATATCGACCACAATGGCATTAGTCAGGAGATTATAGTAAAGAATATGGCATTAGTCAGGAGATTAGAATACAGATGTATATGTCATTAGTCAGTAGATTAGAGTATAGACTTCTATGGCATTAGTCAGGAGATTATAGTATAGACTATGGCATTAGCCAGGAGATTATAGTTTTCTTCTGCTATCAATCTACACACTCTACTCTACACACGCTTGCGAAAGTATTCACTTCCCTTGGAATTTTTCCTATTTTGTTGCCTTACATCCTGGAATTGGGGCGTTTGTATCATTTGATTTACACAACATGCCTACCACTTTAATGATGCAAAATATGTTTTGCTTGTGAAACAAACAAGAAATTAGACAAAAAAACTGAAAACTTGATCGTGCATAACTATTCACCCCCCAAAGTCAATACTTTTAGAGCCACCTTTTGCAGCAATTACAGCTGCAAGTGTCTTAGGGTATGTCTCTATAAGCTTGGCACATCTAGCCACTGGGATTTTTGCCTATTCTTCAAGGCAAAACTGCTCCAGCTCCTTCAAGTTGGATGGGTTCCGCTGGTGTACAGCAATCTTTAAGTCATACCACAGATTCTCAATTGGATTGAGGTCTGGGCTTTGACTAGGCCATTCCAAGACATTTAAATGTTTCCCTTAAACCACTCGAGTGTTGCTTTAGCAGTATGCTTAGGGTCATTGTCCTACTGGAAGGTGAACCTCCGTCCCAGTATCAAATCTCTGGAAGACTGAAACAGTTTTCCCTCAAGAATTTCCCTCTATTTAGCGCCCTCCATCATTCTTCAATTCTGACCAGTTTCCCAGTCCCTGCTGATGAAAAAAATCCCCACAGCATGATGCTGCCACCACCATGCTTCACTGTGGGGATGGTGTTCTCGGGGTGATGAGATGTGTTGCGTTTGCACCAGACATAACGTTTTCCTTGATGGCCAAAAAGCTCAATTTTAGTTTCATCTGAGTCATCGAGAGCACTGAATCCAGCTTCACACAGATATGAGTTGGAGAAGGGTACCATGAATTTTATGGTGCTTTCAAAACAACTGGGAACTCTGGGGGAAAAAAACGAACTAGATTGAATCATGACGTCAGTGATCTTCAGGTCGGAAAGTCAGAGCTCTAGAAAGAGACCCGAGTTCCCAAATTGGAATTTCCCCAGTCGGATGACTGTTCCCCAGATGGATGACTGTTCCCCGAAATGGATGATGTTCCCCAGTCGGATGACTGTTCCCCAGATGGATGACTGTTCCCCAGATGGATGACTGTTCCGGCGATGGATGACTGTTCCCCAGTCGGATGACTGTTCCCCAGATGGATGACTGTTCCCCAGATGGATGACTGTTCCCGAGAGATGGATGGACTGTTCCCCAGATGGATGACTGTTCCCCAGATGGATGACTGTTCCCCAGTGGATGACTGTTCCCCAGATGGATGACTGTTCCCCAGATGGATGACTGTTCCCCAGATGGATGACTGTTCCCCAGATGGATGACTGTTTCCCCAGATGGATGACTGTTCCCCAGATGGATGACTGTTCCCCAGATGGATGACTGTTCCCCAGATGGATGACTGTTTCCCCGATGGATGACTGTTCCCCAGATGGATGACTGTTCCCCAGATGGATGACTGTTCCCCAGATGGATGACTGTTTCCCCAGATGGATGACTGTTCCCCAGATGGATGACTGTTCCCCAGATGGATGACTGTTTCCCCCAGTTGGATGACTGTTCCCCAGTGTGGATGACTGGTTACCCAGATGGATGACTGTTCCCAGATGGATGACTGTTTCCCCAGATGGATGACTGTTTCCCCAGATGGATGACTGTTCCCCAGATGGATGACTGTTCCCCAGATGGATGACTGTTCCCCAGATGGATGACTGTTCCCCAGATGGATGACTGTTCCCCAGTCGGATGACTGTTCCCCAGTCGGATGACTGTTCCCCAGATGGATGACTGTTCCCCAGATGGATGACTGTTCCCCAGATGGATGACTGTTCAAAACACATTTTTTCCAGTTGGAGCTCATTTTTTACCCAAGTTCCCAGTTGTTTTGAATGCAGCATTGAATCTCAGAGGGAGATGGCAGGGTATTTATTTATTCCCTTTGAGTCAGCAACCAAAACGTCTCTGTGGTGACCCATGAATGCGTTGTCAGTAGCATTCGGTCACACAACAGCTCAATCAGCTGTTCGATTTCGGTTACTTGCATGTCAACTGAGCCAGGATCACAGTCAAACAGATTGGGAAGTAGGTCCCAAAGTGCTCTTCCAAGCGTTGGAGGTGAGAAAAAAACGAGCTAGCTAACATTATCCATTCAGGCAAAATAGACCAAATTATCATAATTATAGTACATATCATCAGTCACTGACAATTTTTGATAATCTTATCTATAGCAAGCTGTGGCGGCAGGTAGCCTAGTGGTTAGATCGCTGGGCCAGTAACTGAAAGGTTGCTCGATCGAATCCCTGAGCTGACAAGGTAAAAATCTGTTGTTCTGCCCCTGAACAAGGCAGTTAAACCCACTGTTCCCCGGTAGGCAATCATTGTAAATAAGAATTTGTTCTTAACTGACTCGCCTAGTTAAATAAAGGTTACATAAAAAAGCTAGCTTGCTAGCAAGCTATTTTACTGTGCTGCATGTGGTAGCAAACATGTTAGGTTTTTGTTTAAGTTTAGGCAAGCTATCTAGCTATGTCAGTGTCTGTAGAAAGCTTGTCTTCTGTGAGCCTAACGTTAGCGTTACTGTGTGGTGAGTTGTTTCACATCAGGTAGTTAGCTAATGTTGCTAGATAGTTTAGCTAGCTAGCACAAACAAGGTTTTTCACCAGGTTTGGCTGGCTAGGCCAGCTAACTAGCTAATGCTATATAAGCTAGCTAGGCCTCCTCTCAGTCACTGAGCCTATTCCCTGTCTCTGAAGCTAGTTGGTGCTTTTAAAGTGGTTCAGTTACTGTTGTGTGTTTTTATAGCCTAATTGTTTCCGAGTTAGCTAGGTAGCTGGCTATCTAGTCTCAGTCTAGATGCAGACAGTTACTTTAGCGTTGTATTGAAATGAAAAGAGCGTCTCAATTTTTCATCCAAGTGTTATGCTATCCATTTTGACTCTCCACTTAAACTCTATTTTAAGTTATGTATTTATCCTCCACTCCACTAGAGGCAGCATAGCCCTGGGAGTGCTTCTCCCACCACCAGTGTAACGAAGGCAGGTAGCTACATATCGAAATGAATCTGATAGATTGATCTGATAGATTCAATCTGATAGATTGTGCAAGAGTGTGAGTGTCTTGATTATTGTTCAATATTTTATAATCCTATTCTCTCATCTCCAAGCTGAAACCAATAGGACTGAATATCTGTGACCGAAATAAGAAGAGACCCGAACCTTTCGTTCTGACTCTCGGGGACAATGGCCTCTACTCCCATTATCATGAATAGCCAGGATCTGGAGCAGAAGACGTTATGTTTAACGTTTGTTGTTTATTGATTGTTCTTGTTAGAAGTATTTGAACAGTTTCTGTAATTGAGGTAGAAAAACAAATTACCCAGCGATAAAGTAATACATAATCCCCAGCTGGGTCAAAATCACATGAATATCAATAACCCAGCAAAATAGTAAAAAGCAACTCACTGTTGGGTCAAAATAACCATGTTCGGGTCATTCATGTAACCCAACACTACTGGATATAAAAAATAACCCAGAAATGACCCAAATTAGGTCATTATTGACTGATCACTGACGTCATGATTCAATCGAGTTAGTTTTTTTCCCACCGAGTTCCCAGTTGTTTTGAAATATGTCTGTTACATACATTGCATTCGGGAAAGTATTCAGACCCTGTCCCTTCCCTTTTTCCCACATTTTGTTACGTTACAGCCTTATTCTAAAAATGGATTTCATTATAATGATCTTTTCCTCAACAATTTACACACAATACCCCATAATGACATCACAATACCCCATAATGACATCACAATACCCCATAATGACATCACAATACCCCATAATGACATCACAATATCCCATAATGACATCACAATACTCCATAATCACAAAGCCAAAATATTATATATATATTTTTTGCAACTTTATTAAAAATATAAAACAGATAGCTTATTTAGATAAATATTCAGACCCTTTGCTATCAGACTCGAAATTGAGCTCAGGTGCATCCTGTTTCCATTGATTATCCTTGAGATGTTTCTACAACTTGATTGGAGTCCACCTGTGGTAAATTCAATTGATTGGACATGATTTGGAAAGGCACACACCTGTCTATGTAAGGTCCCACAGTTGACAGTGCATGTCAGAGCAAAAACCAAGCTATGATGTCGAAGGAATTGTCTGTAGAGCTCTGAGACAGGATTGTGTCGAGGCACAGATCTGGGGAAGGGTACCAAAACATTTCTGCAGCATTTAAATTTATATTTGTATTAATTATGGATCCCCATTAGCTGCTGCCACAGCAGCAGCTACTCTTCCTGGAATCCAGCAAAATTAAGGCAGTTTATACAATTTTAAAAACATTACAATACATTCACAGATTTCACAACACACTGTGTGCCCTCAGGCCCGTACTCCACCACTACCACATATCTACAGTACTAAATCCATGTGTATGTATTGTATGTTATCGTGTGTGTGTGTGTGTGTGTGTGGGGTGTGTGGGTGTGTGTGGTGTTGTGTGTGTGGGTTGTTGTTGTGTGTGTGTGTGTGTGGTGTGTGTGTGTGTGTGGTGTGTGTGTGTGTGTGTGTGTGTGTGTGTGTGTCGTCTCCGTACAGCCTGGTTAACGGTACAGGCTTGTCTCAACGGTACAGCCTGGTGTTAACGGTACAGGTGGTCTCAACGACAGTGGTGTCACTACAGGCTGTGTCAACGGTACAGGCTGTTGTCAACGTACAGGCTGTTGCAACGGTACAGGCTGGTTCTCAGGTACAGGCTGGTCTCAACGGTACAGTGGCTGGTCTCAACGGTACAGGCTGGTGTCAACGGTACAGGCTGGTCTCAACGGTACAGGTGGTCTCAACGGTACAGGCTTGTTCAACGGTACAGGCTGGTCTCAACGTACAGGCTGGTCTCAACGTACAGGCTGGTCTCAACGGTACAGGCTGTGTCAACGGTACAGGCCTGTCTCAACGTACAGGCTGGTCTCAACGGTACAGGCTGGTCTTCAACGTACAGGCCGGTCTCAACGGTACAGGCTGGTCTCACGACAGGCTGGTGTTAACGTACAGGCTGTCTCAACGGTACAGCCTGGTGTTAACGGTACAGGCTGGTCTCAACGGTACGGCTGGTTGTCAACGGTACACAGGCTGTTGTCAGGTACAGGTGTTGTCAACGGTACAGGCTGTCTGTTCAACGGTACAGGCTGGTCTCAACGGTCAGGCTGGTCTCAACGGTACAGGCTGGTCTCAACGGTACAGGCTGGTAAACGGTACGGGTGTGCTCAACGGTACAGGCTGGTCTCACGGTACAGGCTGTTCGTCAACGTACAGGCTGGTCTCACGGTACAGCTGTCTCAACGGTACAGGCTGGTCTCTAACGGTACAGGCTGGTGTCAACGGTCAGGCCTGTCTCAACGGTACAGGCTGGTCTTCACGGTACAGGCTGGTCTCAACGGTTACAGGGCCTGTGCTCAACGTACAGGCTCGTCTCAACGGTACAGGCTGGTCTCAACGTACAGCTGTCTCAACTGCTTGGTACCTACAGAGCTCATGGTTCTCAAACTGGCTGTCTCACGGTTACAGGCTGCAAGTCTGTCAACGGTTGTAAGTTGTTGGGAATGTTTTCTTGGCACATTTAGGTCTCTGCATACCAATTGAGATTTCCATTGTCCGACGAATTTCGGGTTCTTCTGGAGGCAAAAAGGGGGTCCGACTCGTGGACTAGATGGGTGTACCTAATAAACTGGCCCCTGACTGTATCTAGGGATCGTATTTGGTTGAGCGTTAATTACTCGGTGAAAGACATACACTGTTTTCCTCTCTGTGATCTCTCTCCTTCACCTCTCTCTCTCTCTCCAGTCTCGACAGGCTGTCTCTCTGGTCTCGACAGGCTGTTTCTCTCTCAGTCTCTACAGCGCTGTCTCTCCGTCTTAAGGCTGTCTCTTCTCTCTCTCTCTCTCTCTCTCTGCTTGCTCTCTCTCTCTTTCTACTCTCTCTCTCTTTCTCGGTTCTCATTCTTCTCTCTCTTTCTGTTGTCCTCTCCAGTCTTGTCTACAGGCTGTCTCTCAGTCTCGACAGCATGCTCCATTCCTCTACAGGCTGTCTCTCCAGTATCTACAGGCTGTCCTCCTCTGTCTCTCTCCGTCTCTCTCTCCTCTTCTCTCTCTCTCTCTCTCTCTCTCTCTCTCTCTCTCTCTAGGTTAGACAACAACACAAAAGTGAAATAAAACAATACAAATTACAGTCATACACATACAAATCTACACAGCTATCTGATGTGAGGCTGTCAAAAGCGATGTAAAGACATTGTACTCAATGTTTCCTCCACTCCTTATATAGAATGATACCCCGGAGTGTGTTTCCATTTATTGCACATTGTACAAGGGAATGGTTTTTAAAAGCACAAAGGGAAAATCCACCTAAGCATTTAGAACTATGGGTTGTATTTACATGGGGTGTGTGGTTGTTGCTGTCACTGGCCGGTTTGCACCTTTTGTTGGTGCCGGTAATCAGTCATACCAACAACCCTATAATGCTCGCTGGTTGATGGTCGACACTGGGAATTTTTCCACCCAGTAGATAGTGAGCTTTATATATCAGAAAGTGTTGACTTATTGTGTTCTCGTGAATTCGTTTTGTGTATTCTTCGGTGTTTCTGTGTGTGTGGAGGGAAAGAGGTTATGTGCCTGTGCTCTCCGTGTGCGTCTTGTCACTTTCCTCCTAGTTATTTGGCTGCTGCTACTGAGTGTAGTTACCCACTTATTCACCATCTCTGAGAGTGTGATACTTATCTGCTTTGAGTACTCCTGTTCCGTTGCTCTCTGACGTGCGCTTTATTTAAGTTTTCCTGCTTCAATAATAGGCAGCCTGTCGGTGACCCTTCTATCTACTCTCTACTCATCGAGCAGATGTTAGGGGTGCTGTGTTTTGTGGGTGTAGCTAACTTTTGGGTGTTGTGTTGGTATGTGATTGATCTTGATTGCTTGTGATACACGGTGCTGTGTGTGTGTTGTGTGGTCGGGTGCGTGTGTTGTTGTGTGTGTGTGAGTTGTGTTGGTGTGATGTTGTGGTCTTTGAGTTATATCTCCTTTTATGCCGTGCTAATGTGGGGCTAGATGTGTGTGTGTGTTTCTTTTCGCTCTCTGGGAAACTCCATGTGTGAGCGTGTCGCTCAGAGTGCTCGGTGTTTAGATGGCTGTGTGTCGTGTTGTTTAGTGTTTGGGGGTGGCACCTTGTGTGTTTTGTTTTATTGTGTTTGGGTGTAGATATGCTTTTGGTGTGGTCCCAGTCAGGGGGGGGTATTTGTGTGGGCGCGCTCTGTTGTGTGAGGGTGGGGTAGCGCTAGTGTGGGCGCCCTGGTGGTGTTGGTTTGTGTGTGTGGTAGGTGTGCTCTGGCTTGTGCGGGCTCGTTAGTTAAGGGGGTGCTGGGCTTGTCAGGTGTTGATTAGTTTTATGTGAGTTAGTTCCCCCCTTGTTTATTTCAATGGTTTGTTTCCTATGATTCTCTTTCAGATTGGGGGGTAACAGGGATAGAGAAACTCCTTTAT
>NW_019944063.1:0-13067 GCF_002910315.2 Salvelinus sp. IW2-2015 | reverse complement strand
ATTGAGGAAATCACTCAAGATATTGAATAACCCTCTACAAAACCACAATGTGTAAAGTACTTAAGTAAAAATATTTTTAAGTACTCTTAAGTCGTTTTTTGGGTATCTGTACTTCACTTTACTATTTATATTTTTGACTACTTTTACTTTTACTTCACTACATTGCTGAAGAAAATATAGTACTTTTTACTCCATACATTTTCCTGACACCCAAAAGTACTCATTACATTTTGAATGCTAGCAGGACAGGAAAATAGTCAAATTCACACACTTATCAACCGAACATACCTGTCAATCCCTACTGCCTCTGATCTGGGGACTGTTTGCGTAATATAAGGAATTTGAAATGATTTATACTTTTACTTTTGATACTTAAGTATAATTTAAACCAAATACTTTGGACTTTTACTCAAGTATTATTTACAGGGTGACGTATACTTTTACTTTAGTCATTTTCTATAAGGTATCTTTACTTTTACTCAAGTATGACAGTACACATACTTAGAAAATAATGAGTTATATTTTGCTACATGAGACTACTGTCTGTAATTGTCTCAATATATTTCATGATGTGTAGCCTAACATGTGCGAAATGTGTAGCCTAAAATGCACTAAATCACAGATTTTATTGGGTAAGCATTAGAATAAGCCACCTCAATATTTGCAGCCATAAGTGGAAATATCTCTCTAGGAGCTGATCCGTCGTCAGTATTGTGAAATAGTTATAATGTTTAGGAAAGATTTGAATGTAGAAAGCTGATCCAAGAGAAGCGCTCCCTTTCTTTCGATCCCATCAGTATCGACACATGCTCCAACAATGCACTTAGTGTGGCGTTTTGGTGTCTTCAGCAGTGTTAGGAAAGATGCATCATAAAAACACTCATAAGCCTCAGTTCCAGGCTATCAGGAAACCAGGCCCTGTGTATTGCTCCAGGAAATAAAGCCTGTGAACATCACGTCCCATCATACCCATGTGATGTAATTCCGCTCTCTCTCGCTCTCTCTCGCTCTCTCTCTCTCTGCTTCTCTCTCTCCATTTCTCTCTTTCTCTCCTGCAAACTCTTCAGCCTGTCTTCAAGGCTTCAGCATGTATTTTCATCTCATGTGTGTGGACTGCTGGAGGAGGGAAACGCAAGGATATTACTAATGATCACGTACATGCCTGGAGGGCTGGCCATTTCATGGCTACTCAAAGAGTCTGATTAGACATTCCTTTTATGCATTTAAAGCAAATGAGGAAGACGGAGCTGTCTTATTTGTCCCTGCCTCCCTCCCTTCCCCTCTACTCTGCTCTGACGCAGGTCTACATCTGTATGACTGTATGGTAACTCCAGTGTTTCTGTCTCCCCCAGGCGACATCGACAAATAACGTTTTGTTTATTCTTCTTCCTTTAACAGGAAGTCGAGCGGTGAAGGAAACAAACTGGATGGCTTGGTAGTTCTACTGATGTTCCACCACGTGCTTCCATAAAAGCTCATTAGGCTTAAACTATATGCGCTGTGAGCTAGTAATGATGATATGCCATCCTTCTTTTTAATAAGGAAAAGGCATTCATCTTTGTGGAATATTCTCTGCCTCTACTGGTTTCTCCTTAGGGAATCCCCCACTTGTTCAATTCCTCTCTGACTCCATCCCATGTCTGGTTAAGACTATGTAAGAGAAGAGCAACACAGATGGTAATACAATGCAGAAGCTTTTCTCAACACTGAGACATTTTAGAAAGCGGGTTTGTTGTGAGTTATGCTGGCTACCTCCACCCAAAATCAGACAAAAAAACATCAAACTTTCAATTGCACAAAACCAAGAGGCAGAGAGTGATTTTTAAAGGCGTGGATGAAAAATCCGGATATTTCAGAAAATATATGTATTTTCTACAGTCCTTTGATCCTCGACTTAAGTGAAATCTTATTTTTTGATTAAAGAGAAAGTTGATTTCCAGAGTGCTTTGCCTGGTGGGTGAGGAGGAGGAAGCACGGTTGTCTTGTCAGTTAGTCAGGTTGGGTCTGGCAAACACATCACATTTCATCTGGACCTCTCCAGAAGGGAGACTGAGGGATGCAGTTTTGTATAGGCTATGCTTCCTTTTGCATGTCTATGAATGGAGACCAGTGGTGGCTGGTGACATAAAAAGTTGAGGAGAATAATGGATGAAAATATTACGTCTAAGCTTCCCTTTGCAATGTGTGGAATGGAGACGTTTGGCAAAGTGAATGTGTTGCTTCTGGTTTCACCATTCAGAATGCAAAACAACAGAAAGAAATGCAGTCGCCGGGTCCACAGAGATCAACCAGCAGACCTGATGTCATATCCATGCCGTGTCTTGTTGTAACATCAACTCCTGGATAATACATTCACACAACATGCATGCTTCAATCTCTGCACAAGCAACAATTTTTTGAAGAACTAGTAACTGAGTTGCTAGTTCCATCCCTAGGGAGTCACACACTACATCTGCTTCGCTCTTAGGCAAGGATTTGAAGCCGTATTGTGGAAAACCAAGTGTTGAAAAAGTGCAATGAATAAGCAACAAGGCCAATTCAGGTACAAAGCAAAAACAATATTTAGGATTCCTGTTGAAGAAAGACATATACCCCTCCTCTCACAAGGCCCAATATAGCAAGTGGGCTAACATTTCAGCAGCATACACCGGCAGGTAGCCTATCATAATTGAGCTGAAAGAGAGGGAGAATCAGTATTCATCTATCTATCAACCATGTTAGCACTCGTCTGTTGGTTTTCCAAAGTGCTTGCGGATAAATCGAACAGCTTACCACTGAAGGCTGTGAAAAAACACTCACTGAGGGTTTAAGCCGGCTAAGAAGTACTTATCTCTAGGAGGAGGAGGAGGAGGGTCTTTTAGTTCAATTCAAAAGGCCTTTATTGGCATGGGAAACATATGTTTACATTGCCAGCAAATGGAACAGACAATAAACAAAAGGGAAAATAAAACAGAACATTACACTAACAAAAGTTTTGAAAGAATATAGACATTTCAAATGTTATGTTATTGGCTATATACAATGTTGTAACAATGTGCAAGTACTTTAAGTATGAAAGGGAGAATAAATAAACAGATAATATTGGTTGTATTTACAATGTTGTTGTGCTCCACTGGTTGCCCTTCTGTCATGGCAACGGGCCACACATCTTGCTGATGTGATGCCACACTGCGTATTTCACCTAACAGATATGGGAGGTCGTCAATGTTTTATTCGTTTTCAAATTCTTTGTGGGTCTGTGTGATCTGTGGAAATATGTGTGTCTAATGTGGTCATACATTTGGCAGGAGGTCAGGAAGTGTAGCTCAGTTTGGGGCAGTGTGCACATAGCCTGTCATCTCTCGAGAGCCAGGTCTACCTTTGGCGCCTCTCTCTCAATAGAAGGCTATGCTCACTGAGTCTGTCCATAGTCAAGGATTTTCTTAATTGAGGGTCAGCCACAGTGGTCCGATATCTGCTGTTACTGTAGGTCCAGATAGCATTCCAATCTGCTCATATTTTTGGTTGATTCTTTCCAGGTGTCAAATAGTTATCTTTTTGCTTTCTCATAACTTGGTTGGGTCAAAATGTGTTTCTGTCCTGGGGCTCTGTGGGTCTGTTTGTGTTTATGAACAGAAACCCAGAACCAGCTGGCTGAGGGGACTCTTCTCTAGGTTCATCTCTCTGTAGGTGAGGGCTTTGTGGTGAATGTGTGGACATTGCTCCTTTTAGGAGGTTGTAGAATTTAACATCTCTTTTCTGGATGTTGATAACTAGCGGGTGTAGTCATAATTCTGCTCTGCATACATTGTTGGGGTTTTGCATTGTTCACAAGTATATTTTGCAGAATTCTACATGCAGAATCTCAATTGGTGTTTGTCCTTTTTGTGAATTCTTGGCTGGTGAGTGGACCCAGACAGTCACAGCCATAGAGGGCAATGGGTTTGATAACTGATTGAAGTATTTTAACCAGATTCTAATTGGGATTTTGAGTTTTATGTTCCTTTTGATGGCATAGAAAGCCCTTCTTGTCTTGTCTCTTAGATCGTTCACAGCCTTGTGAGGGTCTTATTCATTCATACTCAATTGGCCCAGCATTGTCCAGGTTTGGCCCGGGTAGGCCGTCATTGTAAATAAGCATTTGTTGAGGTTAATTAAAACCTCTTGAAGCTAGGGGCAGAATTTTTATGTTTGGAAAAAATAACGTTCCCAATGTAAGCTGCCTATTCTCAGGCCCAGATGCAGAATATGCATATGATTGACAGATTAGGATAGAAAAACACTCTAAAGTTTCCAAAACGGTCAAAATATTGTCTGTGAGTATAACAGAACTGATTTTGCAGGCGAAAACCCGAGGAAATCCAACCCGGAAGTGTCTCTTATTTTGAAAAATCCCTGTCCATTGACTGCCTTTCCTCCATTTAAAGGATATCAACCAGATTTTCTTTTCCAATGGCTTCCACAGGGTGTGAACAGTCTTTAACATAGTTTCAAGCTTTTATTCTGAAAAATGAGCGAGATTATCAAAACGCGTCAGTGGATAGACGATGTCCTTCATTAGTTCATGCGTGCGAAAGTGTAGCTAGACATTTTCTTTATCTCTGTTATTGAATAGTTTACCGTCCGGTTGAAATATGATCGATTATTTATGTTAAAAACAACCTGAGGATTGATTATAAAAAACGTTTGACATGTTTCTACGAACTTACGGATACTATTTGGAATTCGTCTGCCCTTCATGACTGCTCGAGACTGTTGATTTCTGAACATAACGCACCAAACAAATGGAGGTTTTTGGATATAAAAATAATATTTATCGAACAAAAGGAACATTTATTGTGTAACTGGGAGTCTCATGAGTGCAAACATCGAAGATCATCAAAGGTAAGCGATTAATTTTATTTATTTTCTGGCTTTCGTGACCAATCTACATTGCTGCTAGCTGTTCATAATGTTTTGTCTAGTGATCGATAAACTCACAAACGCTTGGATTGCTTTCGCTGTAAAGGATATTTCCAAATCTGACATGATAGTTGGATTAACAACAAGCTAAGCTGTGTTTTGGTATATTTCACTGTGATTCATGAAAATAAATATATTTTAGCAATTTGTTTTAATTTGGCGCTCTGCAATTCAGCGGTTGTTTACGAAAATGATCCCGTTAAAGGGATCTGTGCGCCAAGAGGTGTTCTTAACTGGCTTGCCTAGTTAAATAAATGTTAAATAATAATAATAACGGTGCTGTGTATGTTGTGCGTGTGGTGTGTGTGTGCTGTTTGTTTGGGGGACATATTTTATTCTGTAATTTGCTCTGCTATCTGGCAGGGTTGGGTCGCAGCCAGAGACCCACACAGGAGACAAAATACTGTTGAAATTCAAGTCGGGTGGATAAATCTGGTTAATTATGAAAAGGTCTATCAATTTTAAACAACTTCTTGTGCATTTTCCTCTTCCAGCTCAGATGGGGTGAACTGTTGAGTCAGGTCATGCCACTCAGATGTCAGATGAGGATGCAGGGGTATTGAAAATGTATGTGAGACTTCCCACCAATAATGTGTGTGCCTACTCTGTTATGCTACCACAGTACACACACCAGTGTATTGGGGTATGATTCAAACACCCATAGAAAGGGTCCATAGACTAGACTGTGTTTTATGCAGTGAAGCATCCCTTAAAACTTTAAATTGACTTTGCAAAGATTAAACTGATGATTTCTCCCTCACTCTTTTTCATACAAGATTGATCATGTTGAAACAGTTCCCCTGGCTGGTTGGTATGGCTGGCTGGTACTTTTAATTAAAAAAATGTTTCCCAACATGACATCATCAAAATAAAGGTTAAATAAAAAAATGCTTCAGATTTTTTCTCCCCATTCACCGTCCAATCAGATATGCCACAGCTGGCCTGGTGTTCTACCTTCCCAAGGTCTCCAATGTCACCAGCGGTCTTCTGCACTCTCTCAGGTAGAAGCTCACATCCAAATCAAGACTGGCTGGTATGGGGCAGCAAGGGGAAACGCGGAGCCGAACTGATGTGGCTCAGATTCCATTGAAATGACCTTGAGTGTCTCACCCTTTGCAAAGTTACATGTCTAGTGTAGCAGGCCAGTGATTAGCACTCATTTATGATTTAGCTGATATATCAGTTAGGAAGGTTTACTTGCACTGACTGTGGGATATGTGGTTGTCTTACCTATCTTAGTTCAATGGCCTGACTGTAAGTTGCTCTGGACAAGAGTGCCTGCTAAATGACAAAACTAAATGCAAAATATTAATGTGTGAACTCAGAGACCAGGAGTAATTAACCCACAGTGATCTAGGATCAGATGACCTATCCTAAATCCTAACGCTAACCTGAAAGAGGTCTTTGGAGAGCAGTGGGCATCATCGGCTTCTTCTTTCAGTAACTGAAACCAATTGTTTAAAATAAGCGATGCTGTTCTCCAATTGATTTCTGTATTCTATTGATCTGATTGAGTTTTGATCCTTGTATTGTAACGAAAACTGTGAGAGAACAAGCTACGAGTCTCTACTAATCCCACTGCAGCTAGATAAATCTGTATGTTCTGTTGCATAGTGGGCTATGGATCGTTCCCTTGTGGACAGAAGAAAGAGAGGTTGCTGAAAGATTCATATAGAACGCTCGCTCAACAGCGTTTCCATGGCAACGCTTCAGTCTGAAAAAAAGAAGGCCTTAACTCAGACCTAGATTGACTGACTCAAACAACACTTTTGATTTCTGCCTTTCTCCTCACTGTCTGTCTCCTCTCTCCGTCTCTCTCTCCGTCTCTCTCTCGTCTCTCTCTCCGTCTCTCTCTCCTTCTCTCTTTGTCTTCTCTCATTCTCTCTCTCCGTCTCTCTCTCTCTCTCTCTCCTCTCTCTCTCTCCTCTCTCTCTCCTCTCTCCTCTCTCTCCTCTCTCTCCTTCTCTCTCTCCTCTCTCCTTCTCTCTCCTTCTCTCGCCTTCTCTCTCCTTCTCTCTCTCCTTCCTCTCTCCGTCTCTCTCCTTCTCTCTCTGTCTCTTCTCTCTCTCTCTCCCCCTCCTTTTTTAAGTTATTCATGGATCTATCTGATGTATCTGATACGTAGCATTTCACAATAAACACTTTATTTCATTTTTTACCACTGATGTCCTTTTGAACCTTTACATTTGACATAACTCACAATGCATTTGAATTCTCACGCATACTGAACAACAGAGCAACAGAGCACTTCAATGTCAAACACACACAACACACACACACACACACACACACACAACACACACACAACACACACACACACACACACAACACACACACACACAACACACACAGCACACCACACACACACACCAACACACACACACACACACACACACACACACACACACACCACACACACAGCAGGGATGTCGCTAAGCAAGTTGTTGGTTTATACAAATCACCCAAAAACGTCATATAGGAGAACAGTCTAGAGAATAGAAAGGCTGCGCGAGGTGGGAGAAGTGAAAATCAGCATCTATGTGTAAACCTGTCTTCTTTATGACCCTGAATCACAGACCACAGTGACACTATTCAATCAAGTCCACTACAACAGGTTCAAGGACTCATAGAAAACAATTCTTACAGTGCAGCAAAGACACACATTCAGATGGACAGATGAAGACGATAGACAAGACCGAAGAGACCGAATGACCGATAGAGATGACCGATAGATAGATGACCGATAGATAGGATAGACCGATAGATAGATGTACAATAGATAGATAGCATGACCGATAGATAGATGACGATAGACTAGATAGATGACCGATAGATAGATAGATGACGATAGATACAATGATAGATAGATAGATAGATAGATTGAACAGATTGACAGATAGAAGTAGATAGATTGATATTTGTTTATTTTTGTTCACATGTTGTTGCGTTGTTAGTTGAAAAATAGAGAGTGAACAAAAGTTGAACGATTGATGAAGGCCAGTGGCCCAGTTGATTGATGACTTGATGACAACCACGATTTATGACATTGTTTGGATGGTTGACTATCTGTGGGTTATCACACGGGTCAAACACACCTTATCTGTGGCTTTCCATAGATCACGGACACCATTGGAGGTGTAAAATCAACTAAATTGTTACTGTGCTATGGATTTATTGTTACAGGGAACACGTGTTATTCAGTTGGTCGGACGGCAGTCAGTTCAAAGAGGAGCGTCACAGGTGCGCCTATCCGCCTGGTACGCAACTGCACCGCCACAACCCCAGGGCTCTCCAGAGGGTGGTGCGGTCTGCACAACGCATCACCGGGCAACACTGCCTGTCCTCCAGGACATCTTCAGCACCCGATGTCACGGGAAGGCCAAAAAGATAATCAAGGAACACAAACCACCTGAGCCACTGCCTGTTCACCCACCTGTCATCCACAAAAGCGAGGTCAGTACAGGTTGCATCAAAGCTGGGACCGAGAGACTGAAAAACCGCTTCTATCTCAAGGCCATCAGACTGTTAAATAGCAAAACACTAACACGGAGAGAAGTGCAGCCTACATACACATACTTGAACTCCTTGGCCACTTTAATAAATGGAACACTAGTCACTAATCATGTGTACATATCTTGCATTACTCATCTCATATGTATATACTGTATTCTTGTACTATCTACGGTATCTTAGTCTATGCCGCACTGACATTGTTCCTCCATATAAACTTATATGTTCTTAATCCATTCCTTTACTTAGATTTGTGGTGTATTAGTATTTGTTGTGAAATTGTTAGATATTAGCTTGTTAGATACTGCTGCCACTGTCAGAACTAGAAGCACTAGCATTTCGCTACACTCGCATCAACATGTGCTAAACACGTGTATGTGACGCACATAACATTTGATTGATTGATTGCTTACTTACTTCCCAACCAAGCAGAGAAGAGAAAAAAGATTTACAAAAAGAATATAACCCAGGAATAAATACAGTGAGTAATGAAACTTGGCTATATACTGACATGGGATACCAGTACTGAGTTGATGTGCAGGGATACGAGTCATTGAGGTAGAAACACTATATATACAAAAGTATGTGGACACCCCTTCAAATGAGTGAATTCGGCTATTTCAGCCACACGTGACGCTGACAGGTTGTATAAAATAGAAGCTCAGTGACTTTCAATGTGGCACCGTTATAGGATGTCACTTTTCCAACAAGTCAGTTCATCAAATTTATGCCCTGCTAGAGCTGCCACCGGTCAATTGAAGTGCTGATATGTGAAGTGGAAACGTCTAGGAGCAACAACGGCTCAGCCGCGAAGTGGTAGGCCACACAAGCTCATAGAACGTGACCACGGAGTGCTGACCTCGTTGCAACACTCGCTATCGAATTCCAACCTGCCTCTGGAAGCAGCATCAGGACAAAAACTGTTTTTTCGGGAGCTTCACATGAAATGGATTCCATTGCCGAGCAGCCGCACACAACCCTCAGATCACCATTTGCAATGCCAAGCATCGGCTGAGTGTGGTAAAGCTCGCCGCCAATGGACTCAGTGGAACTCCGGACATTTTCTCTGGAGTTATGAATCACGCTTCGCCATCTGGCAGTTCGATGGACAAATCTGTGTTTTGGCAGATGACAGGAGAATGTACTGCCCCAATGCATAGTGCCAACTGTAAGTTTGATGGAGGAGGAATAATGGTTTGGGGCTGTTTTTCATGTCAGGCGCTTTAGTTCCAGTAAGGGACATTTTAAAGCTACAGCATACAATGACATTCTAGACGATTCTGGCTTCCAATTTTGGGGAAGGCCCTTTCCTGTTTCAGCATGATAATGACCCCGTGCACAAAACAAGGACCATACAGAAATGGTTTGTCGAGATCGGTGTGGAAGAACTGACCACAACCCCATCGAACACCTTGGATGAATTGGAATGCCGATGGCGAGCAAGGCCTAATCGCCCAAAATCAGTGCCCGACCTCACTAATGCTCTTGTGGCTGAATGGAAGCAAGTCCCTGCAGCAATGTTCCAACATCTAGTGGAAAAGCCTTTTTTCCTTCTTTCCCCAAGAAGGAGCTGGAGGTTTATATCCACCACAAAGGAGCAGAAGCGATATCTTCTACATTGTGGTGATGGGTTCGACAGGTCCACATGGAATTATAGAAGTATGCATTGAATGTAATAAAACATGGAATACAGCATTCTAGTGTCATGTCTTGTTCAAGTGCGTTGTATGTGTAGATGTGAAGGGTTGGTGAAGTGAGGTGATGCAATGCAATATTCTACTGAATTGGTTCAATGGGTTCAAGATTCAATGGTGACGAACGATGGAGATTCAACATGTAGAATCATCAGGAAATGAACATAAAATGAGGTCCCCGGTTCTGTGGTCAGACGTGATAGGGCGGACACCTGTCCGCAGGGCTTATTTTGTCTAGTTTACTCTACTTACTCATTCCAATACACAGACCTGGGAAGTCATCAGCCACTCTCCCTCTCAAGATGGAGGTTGTCAATGATGGACCATATTTTTCTGTCTAGTCAACGTCTTAGACTTGTTAGACTCCAGGCTTACAATAGACCTAACCTCTGTGCCAAGCTAGCATGGCCTAGCCTAGCCTGGTTAACCAGACTGACCACTGGACTCACAAAGTGAAACAACGGTGAGCACAGCAGTCTGGTTAAACCAGGCTAAGCAGGGCCATGACCACATAGCAGTGATTCAATCACCTTAGCTTTCTCGATCTTCATCACAATCCCAGCATCCTGGAGGTTGCGTCAGCTCTTCTTATTCGGCTACATCCTAAACCAATGCTCTTTGTTCTACGAAGAGGAAGCTGTTTTGCTGCCTCCAGAAGAGCGCCTTTGATAGCAGTCCCCTTGAGCGCAACACAAAAACACATAAATGTTTTATGGCTTTGCCAACTCACTGGAGCACTGCTCCTCTTTATACCCAACCAAATGTTCAGAGAGGGGGAAACCAACCATCTAACCATGGGAGCTGAGACAGGGGGACTAGTGAGAGGATGGATAGAGAGAGAGAAGGAGAGAGAGAGGGTGTGGAGGAGGTGGAGAGTGACAGMAGCTCCACTGACCTGTCTGACAACTCCCTCATCTGACAATACATTGGGGTGCTTTATAAGGGAGAGATCATAGAATGTCCTGGTTATTCTATTTGGGGATTTGGGGATTTCACTCCTAAGTTGTATTTTCCTTTTGCAAGAGTGCCAAATAAAGTGTTACTAAGTGCTGTGAAAATCCCCATGGTACACATAAAATGGACTTATCAAATCATTAAAACCTAGTTAATTTTTTTGTGACCTGAGCAGTCAGTGGAGAAAAGCTGATCCGTCTGTAATTTGTTCCCCGAGCCCTGGCTCTTAGCCTATAGAGAGGCTTCCATCGGATGTCTAGTCTGCAACATGGTATTACATCTGCGGTATTACGTAGTTAAGCTTCCCTCACTGTCATCATGCTGTGACACAGAGCCAAAGTATTGACATAGCATGAGAGTGCGTTGTGACATGAGTTCTCTTGGGTAGCCTATGACTGTGCTCTGAGCAACGCTCTGTAGGACTGAGGCTGTCCTAATATGGACACCGTACCAAAGCTCAAAACATCATTATGATGGAGGAGACTAAGGTCCCTGACTTTAAAGCTGTACTTATTGAGTCTCAATTTCAGGTTGTCGTAGGRTGRCACTWGGAGGAAATAAGAAAGGCATTGGCAGTGGGAGTATAAGAAGTTACCTGTGTTGTGGGTTATTGTAACAGAGTGTGGGGGAGGAAGTTAACCTGCATTTGAGGTTGGCTGGAGRAGCAACCAATTATGATTACGAAAGAACCGGGGAAAAGRTAGAGGAGCTGGTCAATTTGAAGAGATGATGATGTGTAGAAAGCTGATAGAAAACTCCTCAGGATCTAGTGCAAACAGACATCTACAATAGACATCTACAATATACATCTACATTATACATCTACATTATAAATCTACATAGACAGTTACAATATACATCTACAATTGACATATGCAATAAGCATCTACAATAGACAGCTACAAATAGACATCTACAATAGACATCTACAATAGACATCTACAGTATACAGCTACAATAGACATCTACAATATACATATACAAATAGAAGGCTACAATAGACAGCTCCAATAGACATCTATTATAGACATATACAATATACATATATAATAGACATATACAATAGACATCTACAATAGACTCATATGCAATATGCATCTACAATATACAGCTACAATAGACATCTATAATATACATCTACAATATACATCTACAATATACATCTACAATATACATCTACAACAGACATATGCAATAAGCATCTACAATAGACAGCTACAATAGACATCTACAATAGACATCTACAAACAGACATATGCAATATGCATCTACAATATACAGCTACATATACATATACAATAGACGTCTACAATATCAGCTACAATAGACATCTACAATATACATCTCCAACAGACAGCTACAATAGACATCTACAATAGACGTCTACAATATACATCTACTAATAGATATCTACAATAGACATCTATAATAGACATCTAATAATATACTCTACATGACGTCTACAATATACATCTATAATAGATATCTACAATAGACATCTATAATAGATAGCTAGAGTGTAATAAACATATTTTATAAACAGCTTTCCGAGTCTATTGATTGTATAACTAGTAAATAACTATAAGTGACCTGATCAGGAAAGCTCCAGGGTCTTACTGCATATATTGTTAATACATTTTTCAACGCGTCCCCATGTGTAATTTTCAGACCCTCAGGCCTATCATTTCATGATGAGCATCTAAGCACAACTAAAAAGTACAGCGCTTTTGGTGTGTCTGTATCCTACAACCTATTCCAATGTAAAATACCCAATAGGCAGAAACTGGTTGAATCAAAGTTATTTCCTCGTCATTTCACCAAAACAATCTATGTTTTTCAATCTGATTATGTTGAATCAAAGTGGAAAACGTTTAGAATTTCAAAAAAGCCATCAATGTAAAGGAATTTCAGGAACGTTTGCAATTTTTCCCCTTTGAACCTAAATCCAATGACATGGTTAAAATGTTG
>NW_019944062.1:101838-107331 GCF_002910315.2 Salvelinus sp. IW2-2015 | reverse complement strand
TGACACGCAAATCAATCAACCACCATCAGACCAACACCATCAGACCAACACCATACAGAACCATCAACCATCAGACCAAACACCATCAGACCAACACCCATCAGATCAACACCATCAGACCAACACCATCAGACCAACACCATCAGACCAACACCATCAGACCAACACCATCAGACCAACACTATCATACCATCACCATCAACACCATCAGACCAACACCATCAGACACACAACACCATCAGATCAACACCATCAGACCAACACCATCAGACCAACACCATCAGACCAACACCATCAGACCAACACTATCATACCATCAATCAGACCAACACCATCAGACCAACACACATCAGACCAACCAATCAACACCAATCAGACCAACACCATCAGACCAACACCATCAGACCAACACCATCAGACCCATCACCATCAGACCAACACCATCAGACCAACACCATCAACACCATCAGACACACCATCAGACCAACACCATCAGACCGCACCATCAGCACCAACACCATCAGACCACACCATCAGACCAACACCATCAAACCATCAGACCAACACCATCAGACCACAACACCATCAGACAACACCGATCAACACATCAGACCAACACCATCAACACCATCGACCACAACACCATCAGACCAACACCCATCAGACCAACACCATCAGACCAACACCATCAGACCAACACCATCAGATCAAACACCATCAGACCAACACATCAGCATCAGACCCAACACCATCAGACCAACACCATCAGACCAACACCATCAACCAACACTATCATACCATCACCATCAACACCTCAGACCAACACCATCAGACCAACCCCATCAGATCAACACCATCAGACCAACACCATCAGACAACACCATCAAGACCAACACCATCAGACCAACATCATACCATCACCATCAGACCAACACATCAGACCAACACCATCAGACCAACACCATCAACACCATCAGACCAACACCATCAGACCAACACCATCAGACCAACACCATCAGACCATCACCATCAGACCAACACCATCAGACCAACACCATCAACACCATCAGACCAACACCATCAGACCAACACCATCAGACCACACCATCAGACCAACAACCATCAGACGACACCATCAGACCAACACCATCAACCCATCAGACCAACACCATCAGACCGACCACCATCAGACCAACACATCAACACCATCAGACCAAACCAACCACATCAGCACCCAGCATCAGACCAACACCATCAGACCAACACCATCAGACCTAACACCATCAGACCAACACCATCAGACCAACACCATCAGACCAACACCATCAGACCAACACCATCAGACCAACACAACCATCAGACCACAACACCCAATCAGACTATCAGACCAACACCATCAAACACCAGATCAGACCAACCACATCAACACCATCAGACCAAGCACCATCAGCCAAACACCATCAGAACCACACATCAGACCAAAACACCATCAGACCAACACCATCAGACCCAACACTATCATACCATCACCATCAGACCAACACCATCAGACCAACACATCAGAACCAACACATCCATACTCAACACCATCAGACCAACACCATCAACACACATCAGACCAACCATTACATAACACCCTAAACACGCATCAGACACAACAGAGGCCACTCAGACAACAAGGTCTGATGGTGTCGGTCTGATGGTGTTGGTCTGATGGTGTTGGTCTGATGGTGTTGTTGAGTATCATTTTAACATCGTGCAAATGCATTGTATAATTTCCCTTTGCCTGTCAGAACCACGATGAGAACGGCCATGTCTGATTAGGCCTCGCTGTACTGCACTCTGACTCAGAGGATCCATTTGCATACTCCTCATGTCCTCTCTCATCACCTCCTTCTCAAAAAAAAACATTGGTCCCTCCCCTCTGACCTTCTCCTCCAATTGTTTTTCAAAAAAAGAAGCGAGGAGAGAGGGTTCACGAGGAGTTCGCAATTGAGATTCTCCCACTGACTCCGAGTAGCCTTCCATCAGCCTATCAAAAGGTTGGATATCCGGTAGCTTCACGGGCTGTCAATGACTAGTTCACAGGCTAGTAGATCGTGAGAAATAATCACTAGGCCAAATATTACATGATTCAATCTGTGAAATCATTTTTCCTTCCCGAGCTGTTTACATTTAACACAATTCTGCATTTTTTGCCATCTATTTACCCAACATTGTTAAAAGTTTTTTTATTATGTTACAAAAGTAACAGTCCAGCCTGAGACACCCGTACGCGAACGTACCGTGGCCGCTTCCAAGGTTTCTTTTCCCCCCGCCATCTTTTTTTTTATCAAATATGCTGCTGAGAGAAGTTAACGTAAACATGTTCCTGGTGACAGAACTTCATACAACAGCGTCACCGTTGTGGAGGAAAAGTGTAACGGTCAATCAGTGTGCTTTGCTTGAGACGCCACTTCTGTTATTTCTCATACTTTTCATGGTTATTCTGTTTCTTCACGATTTGTTGTGAAATATGTAGCCTACACACTGTGGCTGCTGTCCAAAAGGCCACTACTAKACAGAATCACCATTTTTTTTTTTWWATCATTTATAGTAGCCTAGTCCAAATGTAAAAACCCTTTTGATTTTCTCTCATCTCAAGGTAGGCTATGATTTATTTTTTGTTCTAAATGCATGGTTTTAAAAAACAAAAAACACAAATATATTATGTATGCAGTGGTGCTATTTGTTTCTATTCATTAAAATGTGATCTACACACTAACTCAATATGCAGGCTGTATATGATACATTTGCATAAACTGAAAATGTTGTATGAAGTAGTCTTTATGAAAGAAAAGGTTTGAAGACCTTTTGCTCTCGTCTAAACTGTTCCAATATGATTAGAGAGCGACATTGTATTCTTTCTATTGCAGAGTCGGGGGGGGCCTGTGTAACGGATGTGAAATGGCTAGCTAGTTAGCGGTGGTCCACGCTAATAGCGTTTCAATCGGTTACGTCACTCGCTTTGAGACCTCGAAGTAGTGGTTCCCCTTGCTCTGCAAGAGCCGTGGCTTTTGTGGAGCGATGGGTAACGATGCTTCGTGGGCGACCGTTGTTGATGTGTGCAGAGGGTCCCTGGTTCGCACCCGGGTCGGGGCGAGGGGACGGACGTAAAGTTATACTGTTACACCTGCAATTTATGGATAAACACAAGTCTACTACACCACCCTTGGACCTCTTTCACATTGTGTTGCGTTACGAAGATTTTGACATAAATTGAATTGTCATTTTTGGGTGATTGATAAAAGTGTCAAAGTGAAAAGAAAATTCTACACATTTTAACAAATGTAATAACTGATATATAGTTGTTGCAGAAGCTTTTGTTTATTAAGGTAAACATACATTTTTTCGTAAGAAAAATGTGGCTTAACAAATCAGATAATACGTTATATGGACTCACTCTGTGTGAAATAATAGCGGTTGACATGATTTTTGAACGATCATTTCCTCCGTCCTCCATACATAAACTCAAAACGCAAAAAAAGAAACGTCTCTTTTTCAGGACCCTGTCTTTCAAAGATAATTCGTAAAAAATCCAAATAACTTCACAGATCTTCGTTGTAAAGGGTTTAAACACTGTTTCCCATGCTTGTTCAATGAACCATAAACAATTAATGAACATGCACCTGTGGAACGGTCGTTAAGACACTAACAGCTTACAGACGGTAGGNNNGGTGAATTTCAAACTCAGATTCAACTACAAAGACCAGGGAGCTTTTCAAAAGCCTCATAAAGAAGGGCAGTGATTAGTAGATGGGTAACAATAACAAATGAAACATTGAATATCTCTTTAAGCATGGTCAAGTTAATAATTATGCTGTGGATTATGTATTTAACCACCCAGACACATCAAAGATGCAGTCGTCCTTCTGAACTGAGCTGCAGGAGAGGAAGGAAACAGCTCTGGGACGTCACCATGAGTCCATTAGTGATTTTAAAACAGCCCCCAGAGTTCAATGTCTGTGATGGGAGAAAACTGAGGATGGATCAACAACATTGTAATGACTCCACTATAATGACCTAAATGACAGTGTGAAAAGAAGAATACAAAGAAACATGTATGCAACAAGGCGAGAAAGTAAAGAAATACACTTTTTAGCCTAAATGCAAAGCCTTATGTTTGGGCCAAATCCAACACAACACATCACCGAGTAACTGCCTTCATATGTTCAAGCATAGTGGTGGCTGCATCATTCTTATGGGTATGCTTGTAATCGTTAAGGACTGGGGAGCTTTTCAGGATAAAAAGAAACGGAATGGTTCAGTCTGCTTTCCATCAGACACTGGGAGATGAATTCACATTTCAGCAGGACAATAACCTAAAACACAAGGCCAAATATACACTGGAGWTGRTTACCAAGAAGACAGTGAATGTTCCTGAGTGGTCAAATTACAGTAGATTTAGATCTGCTTGAAAATCTGAAATTAATAATGGGCAAATACTGTACAATCCAGATGTGCAAAGCTCTTATGAGATTTACCCAGAAACACTACCAGATAACACTACCAGATAACACTACCAGATAACACTACCAGATAACACTACCAGATAACACTACCAGATAACACTACCAGATAACACTACCAGATAAACACTACCAGGTAACACTACCAGATAACACTACCAGATAACACTACCAGATAACACTACCAGATAACACCACCAGATAAACACTACCAGAGAAAGAACATGTGCTAGAAGATAAATCAATCAAAAGTTTACGTGTAATTGTGCTACATTACTGGGATTGTATTCTTTGACACAAAAAAAAAAGGAGATGAAAACGTAATGTGTAATTTAACAATGCTTTTTCTTAACCTACTAAAGAACACCATTCAAATTCAAAATCCTTATTGGGTAAAACAATATTAATTCCTCCCATTTTCGATTTCATTTCCTCATTGTCCTGCTTTATCCTGGCCACATTCGTAACAGTTTGGCCTGTCAATCGATCACTGTGGGTGGGATTGCCAGGGGAGGAGGCGGGATGTTTGTGAGTCACAGGGTGGTAGTGTTTCAGACCTGTCAATCAATTATTGTGGGTGGGATTTTCAGGGAAGGGAGTAGATTAGTAATCTAATAATTAAAACACTTTTTCAATATAATTTATTATAATAAAACTTGAGAAAAATGATTTCCCCTGTTAAGAAACTGTGTAGAACTGTCCCCTACTGAGCTTTTTCACCCCCCTCCCTCTCAGACTAAGTCAGGCACCCATGAGTGTGTGTGTGCCTCCCGTCCTCCTTCTGATTCTGTGTCTCTCTCTCTGGTGTCCTCTCTTCTCTTGTGTGTGTCCTCTCTCTCTTCTCTTCTCTCTTCTTCTCTCTCTCTCTCTCTCTCTCTCTCTCTCTCTCTTCTCTCTCTCTCTCTCTCTCTCTCTCTCTTCTCTCTCTCTCTCTCTCTCTCGTCTCTCTCTGTCTCTCTCTCTCTCTCCTCTCTCTCTCTCTCTC
>NW_019944062.1:100441-101369 GCF_002910315.2 Salvelinus sp. IW2-2015 | reverse complement strand
TTCTCTCTCTCTAGGAGGTGATGCAGATGGAGAGACAGCTAGGTGGTCGTCTGATTGATGAGCCCCACGTCCTGCTGTTTAAAGACAGCTACCACAACCTGCGCCTCTCCATCCACGACATGCCCCAGGCACACTGGAGGAGCAAACTACTGGCCGGGTACCAGGTGAGTTTAAAATATATTTTCATTGTCAGTTACACCGGATATGTGCGGTGAAATGTGTTGTTTTACTGGGTCAGCCATAGCAGTACTGCGTCCCAAGAGCAAATTCAGGTTTAGTGCCTTGCTCAAGGGCACATCGGCAGTTTTGTTTTACAGCTAATTTCCTGCAATTCTACAGATTTTGGAACAGGGCGGAGAGAAATGTTTGCAGTGATATCTGAGTGACTAACTGTAGTAACCTGGTATATTTATGTTTACCAATAGATGTCAGTATTGACTCAAGACGGTGGTTTGCTTCCCAATTTCCCGTAGCTGTTTTCGATGTCTGCTGCAGTTGAAGTCGGAAGTTTACGTACACCTGAGCCAAATACATTTAAACTCAGTTTTTCACAATTCCTGACATTTAATCCTAGTAAAAATTCATTGTTTTAGGTCAGTTAGGATCACCACTTTATTTTAAGAATGTGAAATGTCAGAGTAATAGTAGAGAGAGTGATTTATTTCAGCTTTTATTTCTATCATCACATTCCTAGTGGGTCAGACGTTTACATACACTCAATTAGTATTTAGTAGCATTGCCTTTAAATTGTTTAACTTGGGTCAAACGTTTCGGGTAGCCTTGCACAAGCTTCCCACAATAAATTGGGTGAATTTTGGCCCATTCCTCCTGACAGAGCTGGTGTAACTGAGTCAGGTTTGTAGGTCTCCTTGCTCGCACACGCTTTTTCAGTTCTGCCCTCACATTTTCTATAGGATTGAGGTCAGGG
>NW_019944062.1:89651-100416 GCF_002910315.2 Salvelinus sp. IW2-2015 | reverse complement strand
TAGTATTTAATTGTAATTAGAATAACATTCCTAATGCACCTGCATAAGCTTTCTCAAGCATGGTTATATATACAGTTGAAATCAGACGTTTACATACACTTAAGTTGGAGTCATTAAAACTCGTTTTTCAACACTCCACAAATTTCTTGTTAACAAACGATAGTTTTGGCAAGTCGGTTAGGACATTTCTTACTTTGTGCATGACACAAGTAATTTTTCCAACAATTGTTTAACAGACAGATTATTTCACTTATTTATTTACTGTATCCAATTCCAGTGGGTCAGAAAAGTTTACATACACTAAGTTGACTGTGCCTTTAAACAGCTTGGAAAATTCCAAGAAAAATTGTGTCATGGCTTTAGAATCTTCTGATAGGCCTAATTGACATCATTTGAGTCAATGGAAGGTGTACCTATGGATGTATTTCAAGGGCCTACATTCAAACTCAGTGCCTTTTTGCTTGACATCATGGGAAATCAAATGAAATTAGCCAAGACCTCAGAAAAAAAATTGTAGACCTCCACAAGTCTGGTTCATTCTTGGGAGAAATTTCCAAACACCTGAAGGACCACGTTCATCTCTGTACAACACATAGTACGCAAGTATAAACACCAAGGAACACACAGCCGTTATACCCGCTCAGGAAGGAGACGCGTTCTGTCTCCTAGAGATGAACGTACTTTGGTGCGAAAATTGCAAATCAATCCCAGAACAACAGCAAAGGAACTTGTGGAAGATGCTGGAGGAAACAGATACAAAAGTATCTATATCCACAGTAAAACGAGTCCTATATCGACAATAACCTGAAAGGCCGCTCAGCAGGAAGAAGCCACTGCTCCAAAACGCCATAAAAAAGCCCAGACTACGGTTTGCAACTGCACATGGGGACAAAGATCGTACTTTTTGAGAAATGTCTCTGGTCTGATTAAACAAAAATAGAACTGTTTGGCCATAATGACCATCGTTATGTTTGGAGGAAAAAGAGGGAGGCTTGCAAGCCGAAGAACCCACCATCCAACGTGAAGCACGGGGGGCAGCATCATGTTGTGGGGGTGCTTTGCTGCAGGAGGGACTGGTGCACTTCACAAAAATAGATGACATCATGAGGGAGGATAATTATGTGGATATATTGAAGCAACATCTCAAGACATCAGTCAGGAAGTTAAAGCTTGGTCACAAATGGGTCTTCCAAATGGACAATGACCCCAAGCATACTTCCAAAGTTGTAGCAAAATGGCTTAAGGACAACAAAGTCAAGGTATTAGAGTGGCCATCAAACAAAGCCTGACCTCAATACCTATAGAAAAATGTGAGGCAGAACTGAAAAGCGTGTGCGCAAGGAGACCTACAAACCTGACTCAGTTACACACCAGCTCTGTCAGGAGGAATGGGCCAAAATTCACCCACATTTATTGTGGGAAGCTTGTGCAAGGCTACCCGAAAACGTTTGACCCAAGTTAAACAATTTAAAGGCAATGCTACTAAATACTAATTGAGTGTATGTAAAGTCTGACCCACTAGGAATGTATGATAGAAATAAAAGCTGAAAATAAATCACTCTCTCTACTATTACTCTGACATTTCACATTCTTAAAATAAAGTGGTGATCCTACTGACTAAAACATGATTTTTATAGATTAAATTAGAATGTGAAAACTGAGTTTAAATGTACTTTGGCTCAGAGTTACGTAAACTTCAGCGATTCAACTGCCTAATGCTGGACTCTTGAATACAGCTCCGAATTGGAAGTTCACCATGTCTTGAGAAACTCGCAGATAATTGTGATATATAAATAACTCAGGTTCTAGTTATAGTCACAATACATGCAAGTTATGACTCGGTGTATACAATATGTAGATTCAAGGATTCGACTTAAACTGAGTTATCTGTATCTAGATCTGTATTGCCCTTGAGAAGCAAGGTTCTACTATACACTGACATTTGCTTACTTGGCTGACGTCAGTCTGGGGCTTACGCGCTGACCCAGTGAAAAACAACAATTATACATTCCGCAATATTCGGCTGTAAACTGACAACTGATATATATATTTTTAAACGTTCGACTGGTACCCGCGCCAGTAGTTTGGCTCCTTCCGGTGTGCACTGGCGGCTATGTCGTGGATGGAGAGGCGCAGGTTTTGGTACGAGCTGTCTTTAAACAGCAGGACGTGGGGCTCATCAGTCAGACGACCCACCTAGCTGTCTCTCCATCTGGCATCACCTCCGTAGAGAGACCAAAGAGAGAGAGAGAGAGAGAGAGACAGAGACAGAGAGAGAGAGAGAGAGGAGAGAGAGAGAGAAGAGAGAAGACGAGAGAGGAGAGAGAGAGAGGACTGAGGATGACGAGAGAGAGAGAGAGAGAGAGATGAGAAGAAGAGAGAGAGAGAGATGAGGAGAGGAGGAGAGAGAGAACACACACACACGACATACATAGAAGAGAGAGAGACCAAGAGAGAGACACAGATCAGAAGGAGGACGGGAGCACACACACACTCATGGGGTGCTGACTTAGTCTGAGAGGGAGGGGGTGAAAAAGCTCAGTAGGGACAGTTCTACACAGTTTCTTAACAGGGGAAATCATTTTTCAAGTTTTATTATAATAAATTAATATTGAAAGTGTTTATGTATAGATTACAGCAATCTACTCCCGTTCCTGAAAATCCCACCCACAATAATGATTGACAGGATCTGAACACTACCACCCTGTGACCACAAACATCCGCTCCCTCCCTGCAATCCCACCCACAGTGATCGATTGACAGGCAAACTGTTACGATGTGGCAGGAAAAGCAGCGACAATGAGGAATGAAATCGAAAAATGGGAGGACTTAATATTGTTTACGCCAATAGGATTTTGCATTTGGAATGGTGTTCTTTAGTAGGTTAAGAAAAAGCATCTGTTAAATTAACATTAAACGTTTTCATTCTTCTTTTTTTTTTTTTTGTGTCAAAGAAATCCCAGTAATGTTAGCCATTACACGTTAAACTTTTGATTGGATTTATCTTCTAGGCACCTGTTTTTCTCTGGTAAGTGTTATTGGGTAAGTGTTATCTGGTATGTTATCTGGTAGGTGTTATCTGGTAGTGTTTCTGGTAGTGGTTTCTGGTAGTGTTTCTTGGGTAAAGTTCTAAGAGCTTTGCAACATCTGGATTGTAAAAGTATTTGCCCATTATTAATTTCAGATTTTCAAGCAGATCTAAACTCTACTGTTTTGACCACTCAGGACATTCACTGTCTTCTTGAGTAAGCATCTCCAGTGTATATTGGCCTTGTCGTTTTAGGTTATTGGGTCCTGCTGAAAGTGAATTCATCTCCTCTCATGTCTGATGGAAGCAGACTGAACCATTCCGTTTCTTATATATCCTGGAGAAACTCCCAGTCCTTTGACACTTTACAAGCATACTAACATATGCGCCACCCACTATGCTTTGAACATATGAAGGCAGTTACTCGGTGATTGTTGTTGTGTTGGATTTGGCCCAAACATAAGGCTTGCATTTAGGCTAAAAAGTTGTTTTCTTTCTTTCTCGTTTGGTTGCATACCTGTTTCTTTGTGATTCTTCTTTTCACATGTCATTTAGGGTCTTAATAGTGGAGTCATTTGACAATGTGTTGCTCATCCTCGTTTTCTCCTCATCACAGACATTGACTCTGGGGGCTTTTTAAAACTCAACTATGGACTCATGGTGATCCAGAGCTGTTTCCTTCTCTCCTGCAGTCAGTTCAGAAGGACGACTGCTCTTTGATGTGTCTGGGTGGTTACATACATAATCGCAGCATAATTATTAACTTGACCATCGCTTAAAGAGATATCAATGTTTCATTTGTTTTGGTGTACCCATCACTATCACTGGCCTTCTTTATGAGGCTTTTGAAAAGCTCCTGGTCTTTGTAGTTGAATCTGAGTTTCGAAATTCACCATTGAACTGAGGGACGCTTATAGTATGTTGTATATATGGGGCAGGGAAGGGGTTAGTCATTCACATATTTGATGAGGGACTTATAGATGTTTGTATATATGGGGGACAGAGGAAGGGGTTTAGTTCATTCACATACTTGACGTGGAGGGACCTTAAATAGATGTTGTATATATGGGGGACAGGAGGAAGGGGTTAGTCATTCAACTACTTTGATGAGGGACCTTAATAGAGTGTTGTATATATGGGGGACAGAGGAAGGGGTTAAGTTCATTCACTACTTGACTGAGGGCCCTTATAGATGTTTGTACTATATGGGGACAGAGGAAGGGGTTTAGTCATTCATTTATTGCTTGAGGAACCTTATGATGTTGCTATATATGGGGGACAGAGGAGGGGTTAGTCTTCATATCTGACTGAGGGACTTATAGATGCTTGTATTATGGGGACAGCATGGAAGGGGTTAGTCATCACTCTTGACTGAGGGACCTTATAGATGTTGTATATATGGGGGGACGAGGAAGGGGTTAGTCATTCACTTACTTGACTGGTGACTTAGTCCATTAAAATCATGTCAACCCCTATTATTTTCACACCGACTGAGTCCATGTAACTTATTTGTGTTTGGTTAAAGGCCACATTTTACTCTGAACTCATTTGGGTTTCCTTTTACAAAGGGGCCTGAATACTTCTGTTTAACGACCATGTTTCAGTTATTACATTTGTTTAATTTGTAAACATTTGTATCTTTTTTTTCTCCTCTTATTTTGGCGTTTTTGTCTTAGCTCATGACAAAATTATTATGTATATATTTTTTTTGAATCGCAACTTTTGTAATACAAAATGTGAAAAGAAATTCAAGGGTGTAGACATTCTATTGGACTGTAATCATAAATTGCGACACTGAATCTGCAAAAGAAGAATAACATGTAGCTCTGGGAATTGGGTCACATTTGAACAGTTTGGGGGCTATAGTAGGTAATATGGGTACCTTTGAAAAGTTTGGGCTATAGCAGGTAATATGGGCCATATTTGAACCGTTTGGGCTATAGCAGGTATATGGTCCATTTTGAACAGTTTTTGGGCTATAGCAGGTATGGGCCATATTTGAAGCAGTTTGGGCTTGCAGGTAATATGGGCCATATTTGAACAGTTTGGGCTATAGCAGGTATATGGGCCATATTTGACAGTTTGGGCTATAGCAGGTAATATGGGGCCATATTTGAACAGTTTGGGTATAGCAGGTAATATGGCCCTATTTTGAAACAGTTTTGGGCTATAGCAGGTAATATGGGGCCATATTTGAACAGTTTGGGCTATAGCAGGTAATATGGGCCATATTTGAACAGTTTCAGCTATAGAGGGTAATATGGGCCATATTTGCCACAGTTTGGGGCTAATAGTCAGGTAATATGGGCCATATTTGAACAGTTTGGGCTATAGCAGGGGTCTCCGAACCTTTTCTTTATAAAGGCTAGTCTCATAACAGCCTGTACTGTTTGTGTTATTTGTGAGGCCAGATTTTTTTTTATTTTAAAAAAATATATTTAACTAGGCAAGTCAGTTAAGAACAATTCTTAATTGTAATGACGGCCTAGGAACCAGTGGGGTTACTGCCTTGATTCAGAGGGCAGAACGCAGATTCGTACCTTGTCAGTTTCGGGGAATCGATCTTGCAACCTTTCAGTTACTGGCCCAACGCTCACCACTTGGTTATGCCACATGTTTATGATATGAACACATAACACAATTGCATTGTCATGTAACTGGTTTTAGTCTTAAACCACACATAAAAATAAATGTCTAACTTGAGAGTTTACCAAATTTTAGGATAAAGTGAGAGAAAATAAAGGGTTTACCTTTGAACAGGACTAGGCTACTACATTATCAATAATTGTTTAAATTGGTCATTCTGTTTAATGTGACGCTTTTGAACAGCAGCCCAGTGTGTAGTCTATCCTAATTGATCGACACAGTCGTGGAAGAAGCAGAATTAATCGCGTGAAAACAGAAGAATAACAGAAGTGGTAGTCTCCAGCAAGCAACTATTACCGTGTTCCGCTTTTCCTCCAACGTTAATTTTTTTTGGGTGGGGAGCTATTATTTGAAGGCACCGGGGTCACCTGAAACATTTTAAATGAACTTGGTCTCCTAAGTACATATTACATATTTACTATGCGTACATATTACATATTTGATGCACAGAGGGCGGAAATTGCTTTTTGGTCCGATATTCTCACCAAACCAAGCAGGAGCTGTTTTTCGAGATTAAAAATAGTCCTGTGTTTTGTTTCTGCATGCAACACAGCTTGCGTTACATTTATAACTGGAGAGGAAGCTTCGAGAATAACGCATTTTGACAGCCCTTGAGAATACTCATTGACAGCCGCCCTGGAGAATACTCTTGACAGCCTTCGAGAATACTCATTGAAGCCCTTGGCGCAATACTCATTGACAGCGAGCTTCGAGATATCAATTGACAGCCCTTGAGAAATACTCATTTGACAGCCATTGAGAATCCTCAATTGACAGCCCTTCCGAGAATAACTCTTGACAGCCCCTTTGAGAATACTCATTGCGCCCTTGAAGAATATCATTGGACAGCCCCTTGGAATACTCATTGACAGCCTTGAGAATATCATTGACAGCCTTGGAATCTCATTGACAGGTTGAGAATACTTCATTGACCGGCCCTTGAGAATCTTATTGACAGCCCTTTGAGGAACTACTCATTGACCCAGCCCTTGAGAATACTCATATGACAGCCCTCGAGAAAATACTCATTGACAGCCTTCGAGATACTCATTGACACCCTTGAGAATAGCTCATTGACAGCCTTTCGAGATACATCATTGACAGCCATTGAGAATACTCATTGAAGCTTCGAGAATACTCATTGACGGCCGCCTTGAAATACTCATTGACGGCCTTGAGAAGTACTCATTGACAGCCCCTTGAGAATACTAATTGACAGCCATTGAAGATACTCATCTGACAGCCCTTGAGAATACTCATTGACAGCCCTCGAGAATACTCATCTGACGGCCCCTTGAGAATACTCATGACAGGCCCCTTGAGTAATACTGCATTGACAGCTTTCGAGAATACTTCATTGACGGCCCTTGAGCATATCATTGACAGCCCTTGAGAATACTCATTGACAGCTTTCGAGAATACTCATTTGACAGCCATTGAGAATATCTTGACAGCCCTTGAGAACTACTCATGTTTGACAGCCTTGGAGAATACTCATTGGACAGCGTTCGAGAATATCTTGACAGCCCTTGGAGAATACTCATTGGACGCCTTGAGAAACTCATTGGACAGCCCTTGGAGAATCTCATTGGACAGCGGTTCGAGAATACTCATTGACAGCCCTTGAGAATACTCATTGACAGCCCTTGGAATACTACCATAGAACAGGTCGAGAATATCATTGCAGCCTTTGCGAGAATATCATTGACAGCTTTGAGATATCATTGACCTTGAGAATACTCATTGACAGCGTTGAGAATACTCATTGACGATTCTGAGAATACTCATTGACAGCCCCCTTGGAATACTCATTGACAGCCCTTGAGAATTTCATTGACAGCCCTCGAGAATACTCCTTTTGACAGCTTTCGGGAATACTCAATTGAACAGCCCTTTGAGAATACTCATCTGAAGCATGCGAATACTCATTGGATCAGCCTTCGAGAATACTGCATGTGACGGCCCTGAGTAATAGCTCATTTGACGGCCCTTGAGAATACTCATTGACAGCCCCTTTGAGAATACTCATTGCAGCCCTTTTGAGAATACTATTGACGCCCTTGAGAATACTCATTGACAGCCCTCGAGAATACTCATTTGACGGCGCCTTGAGATATCATTGACAGCCCCTTAGAATACTCATTGGAAGCTTCGGAGAAGCCATTGAACGGCCCTTGCGAATCCATTGACAGCCTTGAGAATACTCCATTTTGAAGCTTCGAGATACTCTTGACAGCCGTCGAGAATACTCATTGAAGCCATTGAGAATACTCATTTGACAGCCCTCTAAAACGTACTTACGTGTCCGGTGTCATCAATCTAAGAAGCCTCTTAAGATACTACGCATTTGGTGACAAGGATGGGATGAAATCAAACATGTCACCACAGAGACAATGACACTGCAGCAGGTGCTTTCAAAGCATGAGTGTGTTTTCAAAGAAGAGCTCGGGACATTAAAAGGGGTCCAAGCTACCATTCATGTTGCTGCTGATGCTACTCCCAGATTCTATAGGCCAAGATCAGTTCCATATGCCATGAAGCCTAGAGTGGATGTGGAAATTGACAGACTCTTAGCAGAGGATATAATTATTCCTGTCAAGTTCTCTGAGTGGGCAGCACCAGTTGTTCCCATATTAAAACCAGATGGTTCAATCAGATTATGCGGTGACTACAAGCTGACTGTAAATAGAGTTTCCTCTCTGGAGCAGTACCGTATACCCAAAGTGGAGGATTTGCTTTCAACGTTAACAGGAGGGCAACAGTTCACAAAACTAGACATGAGTCACGCATATCAGCAAGTGCTAATGATTAAAGCTTCACAGAAGTACCTGACCATAAACACCCACAGGGGGATGTTTACCTATAAACGCTTACCTTTACCTTACCTTACCTTTCGGGGTGTCTTCTGCACCAGCTATCGTCCAAAGAACCGTGGAGGGGGTTCTGCAGGGGATACCCAAGGTAACGGTTTACCTCGACGACATTCTGGTCATTAGGAGTCACGAAGGAGGAGCATCTCAGAAACTTTTGAGAAGGATGGCGGAGGTCGGTCTCCAGCTGAAGAGGAGCAAGTGTACACTGTTAGCTGATGAAGTGCAGTACCTGGGTCACTAGGTGGATGCCAAGGGGTTACACACTGTCAAAGGGTTGTCTTACAAACGTTACAGAGCTGAAAGCCCTGCTAGGCTTACTGAACTATTACAATCGCTTCCTCCCGAACCTCTCTACCCTCTTAGCTCCTCTACATCAACCTATAAGGAAATGGTCAGAAAGACAGGAAGAAGCTTTTGCAAAGTCAAAGATGTTACTGTAATCAGCTGAAGTGCTAGTGCACTACTCAGCAGACAGAGATCTCATCTTATCGTGTGACGCCTCATCGAATGGTGTGGGCGCGGTGCTATACCACCGGATGGAGAATGGTGCAGAGAAACCTATCGGGTTCATGTCAAGAACGTTGTCGCCAGCGGAGCAAAAGTACTCCCAGCTGGACAAGGAAGGACTGGCTGTCATATTCGGAATACAGAGATTCCACTAGTACTTATATGGGAGAACATTCACTATTGTGACCGACCATAAGCCTCTGATCTCTCTGTGTCAGGTTCTCCCTAGGAGAGGTGGGTGTGGAGTCAGGCACAGGAGAGTGAGAATTGCAGGAAGGGTGTTTATTTACAAGTCCAATAAAGAACAGGCACAGGACCACAACAGCAGCCACAAAAAAAAACAGGAACGCAGTCCAGAAAAAACACCTGTTCAACAGAACAAACCAAAACGCAACCCAAACAAATGACAGATACACAAACAATCCCGCACAAAACCTAGAGGGTAGGGCGAGATTAAATACCCCACAATTAACCTAAACTCGACACAGGTGAACAACAAGACAGACAAAACCAAACGAAAAGGAAAAGGGATCGGTGGCAGCTAGTAGACCGGCGACAACGACCGCCGAGCGCCGCCCGAACAGGAAGAGGAAGTCGTGACATTCTGTTCCATGAACAAAAGCTCCAAGAGTTCAACGTTGRGCTGTGTGGCTCAGGGCCTACGAGTACAGAGCCATTTACAAGCCAGGTAGATACCATGGGACTGCTGATGCTCTGAGTAGGCTGTCCGTTCCACAAATCATCGCTCAGGTAGGAGAAAATGACCAAGTCTTGATGATCGATGTGTTGGATGATGCACCGGTGAACACGGCACAAATCAAGCAAACGGACTTCAAAGGATGTGACGTTATCACAAGTGCATGAATTTATCCTGAAAAGATGGCCTACAGTGACAGAGCCTCGGATCATGCCTTAGTACACTCACCGCTTGGCATTGAGTGTTCGAGATGGATGTGTTCTGTGGGGTTCAAGAGTAGTTGTCCCACCACAAGGGCTGGGGTATGCTACTGAAGTTGTTGCACCAGTCGCAGCCAGGTATGTCGAGAATGAAAGGCCTAGCGAGGTCATATGTCTGGGGGCCAAAGATGGACCAGGATGTGGAAAATGAGGTCAGCCTGTATGCAGCCTGGCCTCCTTAYTGGACTACATAGGGAATATGATGTACTTTGGGACACATTATCTCAGTGCTTGGTAACTAGTACATTTTAGTCACTTATCAGAATATTAAATGACACATGAGTGGTTAACGAGTCAAACCATGATTGGTTCTCAAAAGACTTTTGGACACCCTTCTTTTTTTTAAATGGTGTGGAGACACAAATAATGCCTGGATGAATAAAGAGGGTCCTTCGTCGGTCCCCTTTTCGGACAATGTTCAGGTTTTGGGGGAGTTTTTAATTGAATAGTTCTTGTGGTTTATCTCTCCATCCGTCATTTGAAATATTTCTAGATAGATGAGTTGGATGAGGAGAGAGGCAGGCTTGCACGACTTCTGCCTAAAAATATTGTGCCTTGCTTCAGAGCTTAGCGGATTCAGTATGCCGTGCCTTCAAGCAGGGGGGACTGTTGTCTGTGTGTCTGTGTGTGTCTGTGTGGTCTGTGTGTCTTGTTGTGTCTGTGTGACGTGTGTGTTGTGTGGTGTGTGTGTGTGTGTGTGTGTGTGTGTGTGTATGTGTGTGTGGTGTGTGTGACTGTCTGATCTCTCTCTTTT
>NW_019944062.1:83977-88781 GCF_002910315.2 Salvelinus sp. IW2-2015 | reverse complement strand
TAGACAACCTACATAGACCACCTACATAGACTAACCTACATAGACTAACCTACGTAGACCACCTACGTAGACCACCTACGTAGACCAACCACCTACATAGACCACCTACGTAGACCACCTACGTAGACCACCTACATAGACCACCTACGTAGACACCTACGTAGACCACCCTACATAGACCACCTACATAGACACCTACATAGACCACCTACATAGACCACCTACATAGACCACTTACATAGACCCCCTACATAGACCACCTACATAGACCACCTACATAGACCACCTACATAGACCACCTACATAGACCACCTACATGGACCACCCTACGTGGACCACCCTACGTGACCACCGACGTGGACACCGACGTGACCACCGACATAGCACACCGACATAGAACCACCGACATAGACCACCGACATAGACTACCATACATAGACCGACCACCTACATAGACCACCCTACATAGACCACCCTACATAGACCACCTACATAGACCACCTACATAGACCACCCTACATGGCCACCCTACAAGACCACCCTCATGGACCACGACATAGACCACCGACATAGACCACCGACATAGACTACCATACATAAGGACCGACCACCTACATAGACCACCTACATAGACCACCCTACATGGACCACCTACATAGACCACCGACATAGACCACCTACGTAGACCACCTACGTAGACACCCTACGTAGACTACCTACGTGGACCACCTACGTGGACCACCTACGTGGACCACCTCTTGCCATGTTACAACATTCGACATCAGTCTCAGTCGTAATGACTTGGATGTGATACACCAATGGGTGGTTATACAGCAGTGATACATCAATGGGTGGTTATACAGCAGTGATACACCAATGACTGACTCTCTTTCCAGTGATGTGCCACGGTGGCTGACTGCATCACACTCCATTACCTGCCGTTGTGCCCTTGAGCAAGGCACTTAACCCCCACAACAACAGCTCTCCAGGCACCCAGCACCTCTCCCAAACCTCTGTGTCTTTCTTATAAGCAGAAGCCACATTTCGGTTGGACCTTGTGTGTAACTGACCAATAACGTGATCTTCATGTCTTAATCCTAACTATGYTTGTGTTCCAAATGGCACCCTATTCCCTTCATAGTGCACTTATTCTGACCATATTGGGAATGGCGTGCCATTTGAGACTAAAGAGTAGGAGTGTACACCCAGCAGCTGCTGCTGTCCATCTCCTCACAGAGTAAATAACAGACCCATCTAACTAACGCAGGGCAGCGCAGTCAGCTAGCGGACAGACACATTAGGACTGAACAACAGCCCAGACCCATCTAACTAACGCARYSCTGTCAGCTCGCATKGCAGGGAYATTAGGGCTGAACGACAGCCCAGACCTATCTAACTAACTCAGCCCTGTCAGCTAGCGGACATACACATTAGGACTGAACAACAGACCAGACCTATCTAACTAACGCARCCCTGTCAGCTCGCATTGCAGGGATATTAGGACTGAACAGACCAGACCCATCTAACTAACGCCGCGCAGCGCTGTCAGCTAGCATGGCCGGGACAGAGACAAAGCCTGATAATACCAGACAGTCAGGGGATACCACGACCTGAACAACAGACACACTTCTATCAGGAGAAGCCACGACCTGAACAACAGACATTAGGACATCTTCTAAACCACACATGGGACTGTAAATACTTGATCCGGTCCAGACGAAACAGAACTCTGAATCAGAATGAAGCTCATCAAACACATTCCACTACTACAGATCCTGTTCCTGTCACAGCTTGGGGCGAGTGTCGGACTGCAGAGAGGTTTGTACCTATAAACTGGCCTGCAATGCCATGTAACGCTGTATGCCTCAGTATCCAGCACTGTCTGGTTGTTGTCAGGGATATCTCAAGGCAGGCAGGCAGACAGGCAGACAGGCAGACAGGCAGACAGGCAGACAGGCAGACAGGCAGACAGGCAGACAGGCAGACAGGCAGAGGCTAATTACTGTGAATAGTGGAGGAGATGGACTCGGTTAATTTAGGAATGGACTTCTGGACTAAGTTATATCATCTCTGTCAGATGTTGAGTCTGTCAGACATACAGTAAATTAATATAGTACAGATAGACATTGGCAGAAGAACTGTGTGACTAATATTTTGGAGATTAACATTTACTCATATAACACATTGACAAACATGTTTTGTATCTTAATTCAGTGCTTTAACTTGACACATTTTCTCAGTCCTTTTGTTATTGTGCTTCAAAGTAACCCCGAGTCCCCTTCCTCTGAACATTTGATATAAATCATAGCTACCTCATCATAGCTACCTCATCATAGCTACCTCATCATAGCTACCTCATCATAGCTACCTCATCATAGCTACCTCATCATAGCTACCTCATCATAGCTACCTCATCATAGCTACCTCATCATAGCTACCTCATCATAGCTACCTCATCAGTATTCTATGAATATCTGAGCGAAGTGAATAAAGGTTGATGTTATGACAGCCAAGGAGGCTGAGTGTTATCACTGTGTAACAACATATCAACCTTTACAAAGTACAGGAAAATACTGCATGCTTATCAGATAGGGTAACTATCTGTAACTATTATGTACAAAAAGTGGTGTAATTTCTAAACGGTWCACCCAATACGGATGAAAACACCCTCAAATGAAAGCTGACAGCCCCCCCGAGTGGCGCAGTGGTCCAAGGCACTSCATCGCAGTGTTAGTTAGAGATTCTGGGTTCGAGTCCAGGCTGTGTCGCAGCCGGCCGCAACCGGGAGACCCATGGGGCGGCGCACAATTGGCCCAGCGTCATCCGGGTAGGGAAGAGTTTGGCCGGCAGGGATGTCCTAGTCCCATCACGAACTAGCGACTCCTGTGGCGGGCCGGGCGCAATGCACGCTGACGCTGTCGCCAGGTGTACGGTGTTTCCTCCGACACATTGGTGCGGCTGGCTTCCGGGTTAAGTGGGCATTGTGTCAAGAAGCAGTGCGGCTTGGTTGGGTTGTGTTTCGGAGGACGCACGGCTCTCGAGCTTCGCCTCTCCYGAGTCCATACGGGAGTTGAAGCGAAGGGACAAGACTGTAACTACCAATTGGCTCCCACAAAATGATCTTTGCCAAAATTCTGAAGTATCCCTTTAACCTTACATTTACATTGATGTTTAATAATTTAGCACACACTCTTATCCAGAGCCGCTTCCAGTTAGTGCATTAATCTGAGAACAGCTAGGTGGGACAACTATTTATCACAGTCATAGTAAATACATTTGTCCTCAATAAAGTAGCTTTCAACAAAGTTAGAGCTAATGGGTGAGGGGATGTTATGCGACAGATCTCGTTGATAGKMTAGTTTGTTCTCTCGCCAATAGAACGGAGGGTGGTTTATTTACTCGCCGACGTAGTCCCGTCAGGGAGCCCGCTCGTTGGCCTCTACTGCGCCGTCTCTTCCTCTTTCTAACCCCGGGGATTAGAGACTGTTCCGGAATGAGCAGTACATCCACAGCTGCTGACTCGTTGGAATAGAAATCTTCAACTAAATCGAAGTTAGTGATCACTGTTCTGATGTCCAGAAACTATTTTCGGTCATAGGAAATGATGGTGGAAATAGTATCTACAAAAAAAATTCTGAGAAGTATTAAAAAATAATATAATTTGGTCAGAAACCCATAAGATGGCAGCCAACCATCTCTGCAGTGACATCTACTGTACGTATAGCGACTGGTCACTAAGATAAGATAGTGTAGAGGGTCTCCTCAGCAGTTGAAGTGTACCTATGATAAAAATTACAGACCTCTACATGCTTTGTAAGTAGGAAAATCTGCAAAACCGGCAGTGTATCTAATACTTGTTCTCCCCACTGTAACTGAGCTAAATAACTATCGCCCCGTAGCACTCACTTCCGTCATCATGAAGTGCTTTGAGAGACTAGTCAAGGATCATATCACCTCCACCCTACCTGACACCCTAGACCCACTCCAATATGCTTACCGACCCATTAGGTCCACAGACGATGCAATCCGAACCAACTGCACACTGCCATAACCATCTGGACAAGAGGAATACCTATGTAAGAATGCTGTTCATCGATTACAGCTCAGCATTTAACACCGTAGTACCATCCAAACTCGTCATCAAGCTCGAGACCCTGGGTCTCCACCCCGCCCTGTGCAACTGGGTTCTGGACTTCCTGACGTGCCGCCCCCAGGTGGTGAGGGCAGGATACAACATCTCTACCCTGCTGATCCTCAACACTGCATGGCCACGCAGTAACCTCACATAGGGTCAGAGAGAGACAGAGAGAGACAGAGAGAGACAGAGAGAGACAGAGAGAGACAGAGAGAGAGCCAGAGGACAGACAGACAAAGAGGACAGAACAGACAAAGAGGCAGACAGACAGAAGAGGACAGACAGACAAAGAGGACAGACAGACAAAGAGGACAGACAGACAAAGAGACAGAGACAGACAGACAGACAGACAGACAGACAGACAGACAGACAGACAGACAGACAGACAGACAGACAGACAGACAGACAGACAGACAGACAGACAGACAGACAGACAGACAGACAGACAGACGACAGAAGACACGACAGACAGACAGACAGACGAGACAGACAGACAGACAGACAAAGAGAGACAGAGAGAGAGACAAGCAAAGAGGACAGACAGACAGGACAGACAGGCCAGGACGGACAGAAGAAAGGGGCAGACAGAAAAGAGGACACAACAAAGAGGACCGACAGACAAATTCGGACAGACAGAGTCAGAGAGGAACAGACAGTACAGAGAGGACA
>NW_019944062.1:71801-78075 GCF_002910315.2 Salvelinus sp. IW2-2015 | reverse complement strand
AGAAAACCTAGAACTGATAGCCTGACTGTATGTACCATGAGTCTCCAGGGAACTTAGAACTGATAGCCTGACTGTATGTACCATGAGTCTCCAGAGAACCTAAAACTGATAGCCTGACTGTATGTACCATGAGTCTCCAGAGAACCTAGAACTGATAGCCTGACTGTATGTACCATGAGTTGGCATTCAAGCACATCGGTCGGTGTGTGTGTGTGTGCGTGTGTGTGTGTGTGCGTGTGTCAGTGGTTACTGTGTAGTGGCCCTCTGACTGTGAAACCCAACCAGGCAGCTTCCGCTGGGTGTTTCAGCGGATATGTCACCTGTCCTGCAGATGCCAAGATTATCTCAGCTCTCTCAGCTCCTAGACACCAGCCACTACAGGGACTACAGCCTCTACAGTATCTTATCTTAGTGACCAGCCACTACAGTGACTACAGCCTCTACACTATCGTATCTTAGTGAACAGCTACTACAGTGACTACAGCCTCTACACTATCTTATCTTAGTGAACAGCTACTACAGTGACTACAGCCTCTACAGTATCTTATCTTAGTGACCAGCCACTACAGTGACTACAGCCTCTACACTATCTTATCTTAGTGAACAGCTACACAGTGACTACTGCCTCTACACTATCGTATCTTAGTGAACAGCTACTACAGTGACTACTGCCTCTACACTATCTTATCTTAGTGACCAGCCACCACAGTGACTACAACCTCTACACTATCTTATCTTAGTGAACAGCCACTACAGGGACTACAGCCTCTACACTATCTTATCTTAGTGACAGCCGCTACAGGGACTACAGACTCTATCTTATCTTAGTGACCAGCCACTACAGGGACTACAGACTCTATCTTATCTTAGTGACCAGCCACTACAGTGACTACAACCTCTACACTATCTTATCTTAGTGACCAGCCACTACAGGGACTACAGACTCTATCTTATCTTAGTGACCAGCCACTACAGTGACTAACAAGGAATCTAAAACAAAAATCCAGAAAATCACATTGTATGATTCATTTGCATTTTATTGCATGACATAAGTATTTGATACATCATAAAAGCAGAACTTAATATTTGGTACAGAAACMTTTGTTTGCAATTACAGAGATCATACGTTTCCTGTAGTTCTTGACCAGGTTTGCACACACTGCAGCAGGGATTTTGGCCCACTCCTCCATACAGACCTTCTCCAGATCCTTCAGGTTTCGGGGCTGTCGCTGAGCAATACGGACTTTCAGCTCCCTCCAAAGATGTTCTATTGGGTTCAGGTCTGGAGACTGGCTAGGCCACTCCAGGACCTTGAGATGCTTCTTACGGAGCCACTCCTTAGTTGCCCTGGCTGTGTGTCTCTCACAGTTGAAGTGTACCGATGATAAAAATTTGTAGGAAAACCTGCAAAATTGGCAGTGTATCAAATACTTGTTCTCCCCACTGTAACTTAGCTTTCTTGGGAACAGGAACAATGGTGGCCCTCTTGTAGCATGTGGGAACAGCAGACTTGGATAGGGATTGATTGAATATGTCTGTAAACACACCAACCAGCTGGTCTGCGCATGCTCTGAGGACGCGGCTAAGGATGCCATCTGGGCCGGCAGCCTTGCGAGGGTTAACACGTTTAAATGTTTTACTCATGTTAGCTGCGGTGAAGGAGAGCCCACGGTTTTGGGGGCCGTGTCAGTGGCACTGTATTGTCCTCAAAGCGAGCAAAGAAGTTGTTTAGTTTGTCTGGGAGCAAGACATCAGTGTCCGCGTCGGGGCTGGTTTTATTTTTGTAATCCGTGATTGACTGTAGACCCTGCCACACACGTCTCATGTCTGAGCCGTTGAATTCAGTTTTGCACGAATGCTGCCATCAAGCCACGGTTTCTGGTTAGGGAAGGATTTAATAGTCACCGTGGGTACCACATCACCGATGCACTTATTAATAAACTCGCTCACCGAATCAATATTATTGTCCGATGTTRTACGGAACATATCCCAGTTCATGTGATCGAAGCAATCTTGAAGCATGGAATCAGATTGGTCTGACCAGCGTTGGACAGACCTGAGCACGGGCATTTCCTGTTTTAGTTTCTGTCTATAGGCTGGGAGCAACAAAATGGCGTGGTCAGATTTGCCGAAAGGAGGGCGAGGGAGCGCTTTGTATGCATCGCGGAAATTAGAGTAGCAATGATCTAGAGTGTTGCCAGCCCGGGTCATGCATTCGATATGCTGATAAAATTTAGGGAGCCTTGTTTTCAGATTAGCCTTGTTAAAATCTACCAGCTACAATAAATRCAGCCTCAGGATATGTGGTTTCCAGTTTACATAGAGTCCAATGAAGTTTTTTCAGGGCCGTCGAGGTGTCTGCTTGGGGGGGGATATACACTGCTGTGATTATAATTGAAGAGAATTCTCTTGGTAGATAATGCGGTCGAAATTTGATCATAAGGAATTCTAGGTCAGGGGAACAAGAGGACTTGAGTTCCTGTATGTTGTTATGATCACACCACGACTCGTTAATCATAAGGCATACCCCCCCGCCCCTCTTCTTACCAGAGAGATGTTTGTTTCTGTCGGCGCGATGCGTGAAGAAACGGGGTGGCTGTACCTACTCTGATAACGTATCCCGAGTGAGCCATGTTTCTGTGAAACAGAGAATGTTACAATCTCTGATGTCTCTCTGAAAGGCAACCCTTGATCGAATTTCATCTACCTTGTTGTCAAGAAACTGGACATTGGTGAGTAGTATAGTTGGGTGGTTGTTCGTGTCCACGTGACATCCGCTGGCGGTCGGGAGTCAACTTCAAGATGAACGTGCGTTGTGATCCAACAGGATGTCCAAGGTCTCCAGCAGGGTGGTGATGCGAGAGCTGGGGAAGACTATAAGGCTACATGACATGACATGACATTACATTACTCTGTCTCCAGCAGGGTTGTGATGTGAGGAGCTGGGGACAGAACACATGACATAAGGCTACATGACATGACATTACATTACTCTGTCTCCAGCAGGGTTGTGATGCGAGGAGCTGGGACAGAATTTTCACACTGGTCATCCAAAGCCAACATATCCTTTGCCGCCTTTCCTTCCAGTTCTCTGCTGCCAATGACTGGAACAAATTGCAAAAAGCACTGAAGCTTGAGACTTATAGTTCCCGCTCTAACTTTAAGCATCAGCTGTCAGAGCAGCTTACCGATCACTATACCAGTACATAGCCCATCTGTAAATAGCACACCCATCTACCTCATCCCCATATTGCTTTTTATCCTCTTGCTCTTTTGCACCCAGTATTCTACTTGTACATCATCTGCACATCATCACTCCAGTGTTAATGATAAAATGTAATTATTTCGCCTCTGTGGCCTATTTATTACCTTACCTCCTTACTCTTCTACATTTGCACACACGGTACATAGAGTTTGCTATTGTGTTATTGACTGTATGTTTGTTTATGTGTAACTCTGTGTTTTTGTCGCAGTGCTTTGCTTGATCTTGGCCAGGTTGCAGTTGTAAATGAGAACTTGTTTTCAACTGGCCTACCTGGTTAAATAGAGGTGAAATGAAAAAGGCACCTAAAGACTCTCGCCCTATGTATGAGATACAAAGTTCTCTGGTCTGATGAAACCAATATTGAACTTTTTGGCCTGAATGCCAAGCGTCACGTTTGGAGGAAACTTCACACCATCCCCATGGTGAAGCATGGTGGTGGCAGCATGTGGTCTGAATACTTTCCGAATGCAGTGTATCTCCTCTGTACAATGATGCCACACAGCCACACAGCCACGAAGGCACGAAGCCACACAGCCACACAGCCACACAGCCGAGCGAAGCCAACAGCCACGAAGCCCAACAAACAGAAGCCACACAGCCACAAGCACAGCCACACAGCACACAGCCACACAGCACACAGCACACAGCCACACAGCACACAGCACAAAGCACGAAGCACGAAGACCACGAAGCCACGAAGCCACACAGCCACAGTTACAGCTGGATGTTCGAACCAAATGTTTCCCAACATTTGTAACAGTGTTGCTTCTGTCTCTCCTTGCTCAACCTTGGATCGATCCAGGGACCCTCTGAACACATCGTCAACAGTCACTATGAAATTGTTACTTTCACTCCAGAAAATCGCAGCAGAGAAAGGGACACAACTACTTTAAGGTCTCAGAGCGAGTGACGTCACCGATTGAAACGTTACTAGCTGCTAACTAGCTTGTCATTTCACACGGTTACCTTGCATGGACGCATTACCATTTGGCCACCACAGACGATTCCATTTGGCCACCACAGATTCATTGGCACAAGATTCCATTGGCACCACAGGATTCCCATTTGGCCACACAGACGATTCCCATTTGGCCACCACAGACGATTCCCATTTGTCCACACAGACGATTCCCATTTGCCACCACAGACGATTCATTTGCCACCACAGACGATTCCATTTGGCCACCAAGACGTTCATTTGCCCAAAACGATTCCCATTTGGCACACAGACGATTCCATTTGGCCAACACAGACGATTCACATTTGGCCAACATTTGGCATTGCTGTTGATCCAGCCTTAGTAGCCTAGAGTAAAGGTAGCCTATGTTGATCCAGCCTTGGTAGCAGATGGTGTCAATCTCTGTAGCCTGGGTAAGGGAAGCTATGGGGATCAGCCTTAGTAGCCTGGGTAAGGGAAGCTTGGGGTTCCAGCTTAGTACCTGGGTAAGGAAGCCTATGGGGATCCAGCCTTAGTAGCCTGGTAAGGAAGCCTATGGGGATCCAGCCTTAGTAGCCTGGGTAAGGAAGCTATGGGGATCCAGCCTTAGTAGCCTGGGTAGGGGAAGCCTATGGGATCCAGCCTTAGTAGCCTGGGTAAGGGAAGCCTATGGGATCCAGCCTTAGTAGCCTGGGTAAGGGAAGCCTATGGGTTCCAGCCTTAGTAGCCTGGGTAAGGGAAAGCCTATGGGATCCAGCCTTAGTAGCTTGGGTAAGGGAAGCTATGGGATCCAGCTTAGTAGCCTGGGTAAGGGAAGCCTATGGGGATCCAGCTTAGTAGCTGGGTAGGGAACCTATGGGGATCGCCTTAGTAGCCTGGGAAGGGAAGCCTATGGGTTCCAGCCTTAGTAGCCTGGGTAAGGGAAGCCTATGGGATCCAGCCTTAGTAGCTGGGTAAGGGAGCCTATGGGGATCCAGCTTAGTAGCTGGGTAAGGGAAGCCTTGGGATCCAGCCTTAGTAGCTTGGGTAAGGGAAGCCTATGGGGATCCAGCTTAGTAGCTTGGGTAAGGGAAGCCTATGGGGATCCAGCTTATAGCTTGGGTAAGGAGCTATGGGATCCAGCCTTAGTAGCCTGGGTAAGGGGAAGCCTATGGGGATCCAGCCTTAGTAGCCTGGGTAAGGGAAGCCTTTGGGATCAGCCTTAGTAGCTTGGGTAAGGAAGCCTTTGGGAATCCAGCCTTAGTAGCTTGGGTAAGGGAAGCCTATGGGGATCCAGCCTTAGTAGCCTGGGTAAGGGAAGCCTATGGGATCCAGCCTTAGTAGCTTGGGTAAGGGAAGCCTATGGGGATCCAGCCTTAGTAGCTTGGGTAAGGGAAGCCTATGGGGATCCAGCCTTAGTAGCCTGGGTAAGGGAAGCCTAGGGTTCCAGCCTTAGTAGCTTGGTAAGGAGCCTATGGGATCCAGCCTTAGTAGCTGGGTAAGGGACTATGGGGATAGCTTAGTAGCTGGTAAGGGAAGCTATGGGGATCCAGCCTTAGTAGCTGGGTAAGGGAAGCCTATGGGGTTCCAGCCTTAGTACTTGGGTAAGGGAAGCCTATGGGATCCAGCCTTAGTAGCTGGGTAAGGGAAGCCTATGGGGTCCAGCCTTAGTAGCCTGGGTAAGGGAAGCCTAAGGTGGACTTGATATGAAATAGAAACAACAGCCATATTTCTAAATTGGCTGGGGTCAGAAGCATGACATCACAAATAGTTTCTCTCATGCCATGGCACTGTGCGCACACGTAGGCCGAAATGCTTTACGCATAACATTCGTACGTTCTATACAAAATATTAGATCCTGTCAATTCTATAATTTCCCATGTTCGAGGCAGATTCTCTAAATCTAAATCTGCTTGGTATAGCATTATAGGAGGACTGAATAGTTTTGTAATCGGACGAGGGACGCTCAATAAAATGGGGATGGGTAGCCTACTTGAACAAGTGAATTTAGGTATGCAGATATGTGAATTATGAAAAAGCATTAGGCAAAATCGGGTCTTCTGTCAGGCTCCATAGATGGGCACACGAGGCGA
>NW_019944062.1:49807-71776 GCF_002910315.2 Salvelinus sp. IW2-2015 | reverse complement strand
GAAGCCACACAGCCACACAGCTACACAGCCACACAGCCACACAGGCACACAGGCACACAGCCACACAGCCACACAGCCACACAGCCACACAGCCACACAGCCACACAGCCACACAGCCACACAGCCAAGCCTTAGTAGCTTGGGTAAGGGAAAGCCTATGGGGATCCAGCCTTAGTAGCTTGGGTAAGGAAGCCTATGGGGATCCAGCCTTAGTAGCCTGGGTAAGGGAAGCCTATGGGGTTCCAGCCTTAGTAGCTTTGGTAAGGGAAGCCTATGGGGATCCAGCCTTAGTAGCCTGGGTAAGGGAAGCCTATGGGGTTCCAGCCTTAGTAGCTGGGTAAGGGAAGCCTATGGGATCCAGCCTATAGGCTTGGGTAAGGGAAGCCTATGGGGATCCAGCCTTAGTAGCCTGGTAAGGAAGCTATGGGATCCAGCCTAGTAGCCGGGAAGGGAAGCCTATGGGGATCCAGCCTTAGTAGCTTTGGTAAGGGAAGCCTATGGGATCCAGCCTTAGTAGCCTGGGTAAGGGAAGCCTAAGGTGGACTTGATATGAAATAGAAACAACAGCCATATTTCTAAATTGGCTGGGTCAGAAGCATGACATACACAATAGTTTCTCTCATGCCATGGCACTGTGCGCACACGTAGGCCGAAATGCTTTACGCATAACATTCGCACGTCTATACAAAATATTAGACATTTACATTTACATTTAAGTCATTAGCAGACGCTCTTATCCAGAGCGACTTACAATTGGTTACTCGTCAATTCTATAATTTCCCATGTTCGAGGCAGATTCTCTAAATCTAAATCTGCCATTGGTATAGCATTATAGGGACTGATAGTTTTGTAATCGGACGAGGACGCTCAATGAAAATGGGGATGGGTAGCCTACTTGAACAAGTGAATTTAGGTATGCAGATATGTGAATTATGAAAAAGCATTAGGCAAAATCGCGGTCTTCTGGTCAGGCTCCATAGATGGGCACACCGAGCACCGCTCCCGGCTATACTACTCACCAATGTCCAGTTTCTTGACAACAAGGTAGATGAAATTCGATCAAGGGTTGCCTTTCGAGAGAACATCAGAGATTGTAACATTCTCTGTTTCACAGAAACATGGCTCACTCGGGATACGTTATCAGAGAGTAGTACAGCCACCCCGTTTCTTCACGCATCGCGCCGACAGAAACAAACATCTCTCTGGTAAGAAGAGGGGCGGGGGGTATGCCTTATGATTAACGAGTCGTGGTGTGATCATAACAACATACAGGAACTCAAGTCCTCTTGTTCCCCTGACCTAGAATTCCTTATGATCAAATTTCGACCGCATTATCTACCAAGAAATTCTCTTCAATTAAATCACAGCAGTGTATATCCCCCCCAAGCAGACACCTCGACGGCCCTGAAAAAACTTCATTGGACTCTATGTAAACTGGAAACCACATATCCTGAGGCTGCATTTATTGTAGCTGGTAGATTTTAACAAGGCTAATCTGAAAACAAGGCTCCCTAAATTTTATCAGCATATCGAATGCATGACCCGGGCTGGCAACACTCTAGATCATTGCTACTCTAATTTCCGCGATGCATACAAAGCGCTCCCTCGCCCTCCTTCGGCAAATCTGACCACGCCATTTTGTTGCTCCCAGCCTATAGACAGAAACTAAAACAGGAAATGCCCGGCTCAGGTCTGTCCAACGCTGGTCAGACCAATCTGATTCCATGCTTCAAGATTGCTTCGATCACATGAACTGGGATATGTTCCGTACAACATCGGACAATAATATTGATTCGGTGAGCGAGTTTATTAATAAGTGCATCGGTGATGTGTACCCACGGTGACTATTTAAATCCTTCCCTAACCAGAAACCGTGGCTTGATGGCAGCATTCGTGCAAAACTGAATTCAACGGCTCAGACATGAGACGTGTGTGGCAGGTCTACAGTCAATCACGGATTACAAAAATAAAAAACAGCCCCGACGCGGACACTGATGTCTTGCTCCCAGACAAACTAAACAACTTCTTTGCTCGCTTTGAGGACAATACAGTGCCACTGACACGGCCCCCAAAACCGTGGGCTCTCCTTCACCGCAGCTAACATGAGTAAAACATTTAAACGTGTTAACCCTCGCAAGGCTGCCGGCCCAGATGGCATCCTTAGCCGCGTCCTCAGAGCATGCGCAGACCAGCTGGTTGGTGTGTTTACAGACATATTCAATCAATCCCTATCCAAGTCTGCTGTTCCCACATGCTACAAGAGGGCCACCATTGTTCCTGTTCCCAAGAAAGCTAAGTTACAGGGGAGAACAAGTATTTGATACACTGCCAATTTTGCAGGTTTTCCTACAAATTTTTATCATCGGTACACTTCAACTGTGAGAGACACACAGCCAGGGCAACTAAGGAGTGGCTCCGTAAGAAGCATCTCAAGGTCCTGGAGTGGCCTAGCCAGTCTCCAGACCTGAACCAATAGAACATCTTTGGAGGAGGCGAAAGTTGGCTCTGAACCAAGATTCATGTATTGAACTGTTCCCAGCTTCAAAGGATTCATAGCCCCGAATTAACCTTTTACTCGCTGGTGAAGGTGGATCTGGGGTCGTATGAAAAGGAGTCTAGGAAGTGGGTTGAGTTAAGAGACCCGTGGGCTCTAATACCATCATCTCGTGTGTGCCGAGTTTGTGTGATCCTCTTGGCATAGATACAAACAGGCGCTGGTCAATAAACTACCTAGGTTAAGGAACCTGGACCAAGGAAAACGTAGATGTCGTAGGGTGAATTGCAAACAAAGGTTTAGCTGCTACCACCAAGTGATTATTTACCTAGTGTGGGCATCGAGTGCTTTTATGATGTATCAAATACTTTATGTCATGCAATAAAAGCAAGAATGAATGAAGAGAAGACCCTACTACCTTTGTCCTACCATTGTTGACTATTTTCCTGGTTAGTTTCTGTGGTTTTTGATGTGTTCCGTCGTTCGACAAGAGTCTGAAACCCTACCCTAAGGAAGATAGGAGGGTTGTACCTATGTATAGAGACCATAATTACCGAGAATCCAGTGCTATGGGTGTCCTACTTAGTGCTCGTTGTAAGTAGGAAATAATGCTCTGCCAAAACATATCTTATACCTCCTCTGGTAATCAAACCAGCAGCTGTCTCTCCCGGTCCTTTCTGGTCTTATATTTCTCGCGTAAAAAGACGTTCGTTCCTCCCCACTGTATTAATCGGTTCGAACCAGACTAAGTACTGGAAGCTAAGATAACTATTCGCCCCGTATGCCACTCACTTCCGTCATCATGAGAGTGGGCTCTTTGACCGAGACTATTGTGCGAAGGATCATAGCACCTCCCACAACACTACCTGGACACCCTAGATCTACACCACCTTTCCAATATGGGTCTTGGACCGGACCCTATTCTTTAGCTTATCCAGCACGATAGTAATCGCAACCACACTGCACCACTGTCCCATTAACCCATACTGCGACAAGAGGAATACCTATTGTAAGAATTGCTGTTCATGGACGGATTAGGGCAGCCAGACGGTTCTCCGCATCCTAACACACGTCACAAGAAATACCATCCAAACTCGGTCATCAAGCTCGCAGACCCTTGGTCAGGTCTCCACCGCCGCCCTGTTGCAAATGGGTCTGGACTTTCCCTGGAGCGTGTTTATTTCCTCCGCACAACCGGTGTGGTAAGGGAAAGAACCAGAAAAAAGGCAGGATATGTGATTGAGGTTCTCCCATGCTAACCGCACTATAACTTCTAGCCCCGCTGCTAGTGAGGGTTCCTTGCAACACTGCTGTGGCTGTGTGGCTGTGTGGCTGTGTGGCTTCGTGCCTTCGTGGCTGTGTGGCTGTGTGGCATCATTGTACAGAGGAGATACACTGCATTCGGAAAGTATTCAGACCACATGCTGCCACCACCATGCTTCACCATGGGGATGGTGTGAAGTTTCCTCCAAACGTGACGCTTGGCATTCAGGCCAAAAAGTTCAATATTGGTTTCATCAGACCAGAGAACYTTGTATCTCATACATAGGGCGAGAGTCTTTAGGTGCCTTTTTCATTTCACCTCTATTTAACCAGGTAGGCCAGTTGAAAACAAGTTCTCATTTACAACTGCAACCTGGCCAAGATCAAGCAAAGCACTGCGACAAAAACACAGAGTTACACATAAACAAACATACAGTCAATAACACAATAGCAAACTCTATGTACCGTGTGTGCAAATGTAGAAGAGTAAGGAGGTAAGGTAATAAATAGGCCACAGAGGCGAAATAATTACATTTTATCATTAACACTGGAGTGATGATGTGCAGATGATGTACAAGTAGAGATACTGGGGTGCAAAAGAGCAAGAGGATAAATAGCAATATGGGGATGAGGTAGATGGGTGTGCTATTTACAGATGGGCTATGTACTGGTATAGTGATCGGTAAGCTGCTCTGACAGCTGATGCTTAAAGTTAGAGMGGGAACTATAAGTCTCAAGCTTCAGTGCTTTTTGCAATTTGTTCCAGTCATTGGCAGCAGAGAACTGGAAGGAAAGGCGGCCAAAGGATATGTTGGCTTTGGGGATGACCAGTGAAAAATTCTGTCCCCAGCTCCTCGCATCACAACCCTGCTGGAGACAGAGTAATGTAATGTCATGTCATGTAGCCTTATGTCATGTGTTCTGTCCCCAGCTCCTCACATCACAACCCTGCTGGAGACAGAGTAATGTAATGTCATGTCATGTCATGTAGCCTTATGTCATGTGTTCTGTCCCCAGCTCCTCGCATCACCACCCTGCTGGAGACCTTGGACATCCTGTTGGATCACAACGCCACGTTCATCTGTGAAGTTGACTCCCGACCGCCAGCGGATGTCACGTGGACACGGAACAACCACCCAATCCCGTGAGAGCACTTAACAACATTGGAAACATTAGACAACCTTGTCTGGTACATTTGAGTAATTTAAACAGACTTTAAATTGTATGATCGGTCATTACAGAGGCTTTTGGTGAGTTTTATGAAGTTTAATTCATTCAGGTCACAGCTTTATGTGTCTGTTTTATCCAGATACTATGCCTATGATTACAATGATTCATGTCTATTCTTTCCCTAATGCTCTCCAGATACTATGATTCTGTTTCCTGTTTCATCCAGACACTATGATTTTGTTTCCGGTTTCATCCAGATACTATGACTCTGTTTCCTGTTTCATCCAGATACTGTTTCCTGTTTCATCCAGCTACTATGATTCTGTTTCCTGTTTCATCCAGCTACTATGATTCTGTTTCCTGTTTCATCCAGATACTATGACTCCCGCTACACGACCAGGGAGAATGGCCAGATGCTATTGATCCCCAACGTCAGAGAGTCTGATAACGGGGAGTACTGCTGTGTTGCTAACAACGGCATCGGAGAGCCGGCCAAGAGCTGCGGAGCCCTGCAGCTCAAAATGAGTATGGGAAAGGGAAAGGGGGATACCTAGTCAGTTGGAAAGGGAAAAGGTAAAGGGGGATACCTAGTCAGTTGAAAGGGGGATATCTAGTCAGTTGTAAAGGGAAAGGGGAAAGAGGGAGTATCTAGTCAGTTGGAAAGGGGGAAACCTAGTCAGTTGTAAAGAGAAAAGGTAAAGGGGGATACCTAGTCAGTTGTAAAGGGAAAGGGAAAGGGGGATATCTAGTCAGTTGTTAAAGGGAAAGGGGAAAGGGGATATCTAGTCAGTTGGAAAGGGGGATACCTAGTCAGTTGTAAAGGAAAAGATAAAGGGGATACTAGTCAGTTGTAAAGGGAAAGGGAAAGGGATACCTAGTCAGTTGTAAAGGGAAAGGGAAAGGGGGATATCTAGTCAGTTGTAAAGGGAAAGGGGAAAGGGGGATATCTAGTCAGTTGTAAAGGGAAAGGGGAAAGAGGGATATCTAGTCAGTTGTAAAGGAAAGGGGAAGAGGATATCTAGTCAGTTGTAAAGGGAAGGGGAAAGGGATATCTAGTCAGTTGTAAAGGAAAGGGGAAAGGGGATAGCTAGTCAGTTGTTAAAGGGAAAGGGGAAAGGGGGATAGCTAGTCAGTTGTAAAGGGAAAGGGGAAAGGGGATATCTAGTCAGTTGGAAAGGGAAAGGGAAAGGGGATATCTAGTCAGTTGTAAAGGGAAAGGGGAATATACTAGTCAGTTGTAAAGGAAAAGAGGATATCTAGTCAGTTGGAAAGGGGATACCTAGTCAGTTGTATAAGGAAAGGGGGATACCTAGTCAGTTGGAAAGGGAATACATAGTCAGTTGGAAAGGAAAGGGGATATCTAGTCAGTGTAAAGGAAAAGGGGATATCTAGTCAGTTGTAAAGGGAAAGGGGGGTTACCTAGTCAGTTGTATAAGGAAAGGGGGATACCTAGTCAGTTGGAAAGGGGGAATACCTAGTCAGTTGTAAAGGGAAAGGGGATACCTAGTCAGTTGTAAAGGGAAAGGGGATACCTAGTCAGTTGAAAGAGAAAGGGAAAGGGATATCTAGTCAGTTGTAAAGGGAAAGGGGAAAGGGGATATCTAGTCAGTTGTAAAGGAAATGGGAAAGGGGGATATCTAGTCAGTTGTAAAGGAAAGGGAAAGGGGGATATCTAGTCAGTTGGAAAGGGGGATACCTAGTCAGTTGTAAAGGGAAAAGGTAAAGGGGACCTAGTCAGTTGTAAAGGAAGGGGGGAAAGGGGATACCTAGTCAGTTGTAAAGGGAAAGGGGAAATGGGGATATCTAGTCAGTTGGAAAGGGGGGATACCTAGTCAGTTGTAAAGGGAAAGGTAAAGGGGGATACCTAGTCAGTGTAAAGGGAAGGGGGAAAGGGGATACCTAGTCAGTTGTAAGGGAAAGGGAAATGGGGATATCTAGTCAGTTGTAAAGGGAAAGGGGAAAGGGGATATCTAGTCGGTTGGAAAGGAAAGGGGAAAGGGGATATCTAGTCAGTGGAAAGGGAAAAGTAAAGGGGGATACCTAGTCAGTTGTAAAGGGAAAGGGGATACCTAGTCAGTTGTAAAGGGAAAGGGGAAAGGGGGTATCTAGTACAGTTGTAAAGGGAAAGGGGAAAGGGGATATCTAGTCAGTTGTAAAGGGAAAGGGAAAGGGGGATATCTAGTCAGTTGGAAAGGGAAAGGGGAAAGGGGGATATCTAGTCAGTTGGAAAGGGTAAAGGGGAAAGGGGGATATCGAGTCAGTTGTAACGGGGAAAGGGGATTATCTAGTCAATTGTAAAGGGAAAGGGGAATATCTAGTCAGTTGTAAAGGGAAAGGAGGATATCTAGTCAGTTGGAAAGGGGATACCTAGTCAGTTGTATAAGGAAAGGGGATAACTAGTCAGTTGGAAAGGGGAATACCTAGTCAGTTGTAAAGGGGGAAAGGGGATACCTAGTCAGTTGTAAAGGGAAAGAGGGGATATCTAGTCAGTTGTAAAGGGAAAGGGGATACCTAGTCAGTTGGAAAGAGAAAGGGGATACCTAGTCAGTTGTAGAGGGGGATACCTAGTCAGTTGTTAAAGGGAAAGGGGGATACCTAGTCAGTTGTAAAGGGAAAGGGGGATATCTAGTCAGTTGTAAAGGGAAAGGGGATACCAAGTCAGTTGTAAAGGGAAAAGGGATACCAAGTCAGTTTGGAAAGGGAAAGGGGGATACCTAGTCAATTGTAAGGGAAAGTGGGATACCTAGTCAGTTGTAAAAGGGAAAGGGGAAAGGGATATCTAGTCAATTGTAAGGGAAAGGGGATATCTAGTCAGTTGTAAATGGAAAGGGGATACCTAGTCAGTTGTAAAGGGGGGTACCTAGTCAGTTGTAAAGGGAAAGGGGGATACCTAGTCAGTTGTAAAGGGGATACCTAGTCAGTTGTAAAGGGAAAGGGGGAACCTAGTCAGTTGTAAAGGGAAAGGGGGATACCTAGTCAGTTGTAAAGGGGATACCTAGTCAGTGTAAAGGGAAAAGGGGGATACCTAGTCAATTGTGAAGGGAAAGTGGGATACCTAGTCAGTTGTAAAGGGAAAGGGGAAAGGGGATATCTAGTCAATTGTAAGGGGAAAGGGGATATCTAGTCAGTTGTAAATGGAAAGGGATACCTAGTCAGTTGTAAAGGGAAAGGGGATACCTAGTCAATTGTAAGGGAAAGTGGGATACCTAGTCAATTGTAAGGGAAAGGGGGATACCTAGTCAATTGTAAGGGAAAGGGGGATACCTAGTCAATTGTAAAGGGAAAGGGGATACCTAGTCAATTGTAAAGGGGGATACCTAGTCAGTTGGAAGGGAAAGGGGATATCTAGTCAGTTGGAAAGGGGGATACCAGTCAGTGGAAAGGGAAGGGGGATACCTAGTCAGTTGGAAAGGGAAAGGGGGTACCTAGTCAGTTGGAAAGAAAGGGAGGGGGTACCTAGTCAGTTGGAAAGGAAAGGGGGATACCTAGTCAGTTGGAAAGGGGGATATCTAGTCAGTTGGAAAGGGAAAGGGGGATACCTAGTCAGTTGGAAAGGGAAAGGGGGATATCTAGTCAGTTGTACAACTGAAGGCATTCAACTGAAATGTGTCTTCAGCATTTAACCAAACCCCTCTAAATCAGAGAGGTATGTGGGGTTCTGCCCCGTGTTCCAAGGGATCCATACAATGTTCAGGGCTGTGGGAGTTGGTACATGAGAGTCTCATCTTTCCACAGAGTGGTCACATTTGTTTTGTAGGCCAAACCGTTCAGACAAATGTTTTGTGAGAAGACCGATTTTCGGGATGTCTCCTGGTCTGACAAAAACCTCTCTATCTCTGACACCGTCCACCACAGATGGGATGTCTCATTGTCTACAAACACCGCTCTAGCTCTGACACCGTCCACCACAGATGGGATGTCTCATTGTCTATCAAACACCGCCCTATCTCTGACACCGTCCACCACAGATGGGATGTCTCATTGTCTATCAAACACCGCTCTAGCTCTGACACCGTCCACCACAGATGGGATGTCTCCTGGTCTGACAAACACCGCTCTAGCTCTGACACCGTCCACCACAGATGGCATGTCTCCTGGTCTGACAAACACCTCTCTAGCTATGACACCGTCCACCACAGATGGGATGTCTCCTTGGTCTGATAAACACCTCTCTATCTCTGACACCGTCCACCACAGATGGGATGTCTCATGGTCTGACAAACACCTCTCTAGCTCTGACACCGTCCACCACAGATGGGATGTCTCCTGGTCTGACAAACACCGCTCTAGCTCTGACACCGTCCACCACAGATGGCATGTCTCCTGGTCTGACAAACACCGCTCTAGCTCTGACTGACACCGTCCACCACAGATGAGGAAGGTCGCCATTGGAAGATCTGGTGGATTGAGACACAGGAAAAAAATATCTCTCTAGCGTCAACAAGAATGATTCTGAAAGCGATTTTTTATATAAAAGCTCATTAGATTTCCACAGAGGCACAAACATCAACTACATGGGTTAAAAGTAGTCCTCTAAATAGGAAACAGGGTGTCATTTGAAACTCAACTGTTTCTTTGTTCCATACAGTGGTTCGAGAAGAGATTATTCTAGAAGTCTCATAATAGCCTGTACAGGATCTCTAAAGTCTAAACCAAGTATGTTTAACTTCTCTGGGATATGTGGGACGCTTGCGTTCCACTTGGCCAAAAGCCAGGGCAAATGCAGAACGCCAAATTCAAATAAAATGATATAAAAAATCAAACTTTCATTAAATCACACAAGTAAGATACCAAATTTAAGATACACTCGTTGTGAATCCAGCCAACATGTCAGATTTCAAAAAGTATTTTCGGCGAAAGCATAAGATGCCATTATCTGATGATAGCACAACAGTTAACAAAGAAGTGTAGCATATTTCAACCCTGCAGGCGCAACACAAAATGCAGAAATAAAATATAAAACATGCCTTACCTTTGACAAGCTTCTTTTTGTTGGCACTCCAATATGTCCCATAAACATCACAAATGGTCCTTTTGTTCGATGAATTCCGTCCATATATATCCAAAATGTCCATTTATTTGGCGCGTTTGATCCAGAAATAAACATCTACCAATTTGCGCAACGTCACTACAAAATATCTCAAAAAGTACCTGTAAACTTTGCCAAAACATTTCAAACTACTTTTGTAATACAACTTTAGGTATTTTTAAACGTTAATAATCGATCAAATTGAAGACGGGTCTATCTGTTTTCAATACAGGAGGATAACAAACTAACGCTACTTTTCTAGTCTTGCACAACTCTCAAACAGTACACATAACATTACTCTAATTCAAGATGGCCGTACTTCTTCATTGCACAAAGGAATAACCTCAACCAATTTCCAAAGACTGGTGACATCCAGTGGAAGCGGTAGGAACTGCAAACAAGTCCCTTAGAAATCTAGTATCCCAATGAAACCTCACTGAACAGACAGTGACCTCAAAAAAAAAGAAATCTGAATGGTTAGTCCTCGGGGTTTTGCCTGCTACATAAGTTCTGTTATACTCACAGACATGATTCAAACAGTTTTAGAAACTTCAGAGTTTCTATCCAAATCTACTAATAATATGCATATCTTATATTCTGGGGATGAGTAGAAGGAAGTTGAAATTGGGCACGCTATTTATCCAAAAGTGAAAATGCTGCCCCCTATCCCGAAGAGGTTTTAACATAATCTTGCCCAATCTTATTGTCCTTGTCAATCACACTGGTGTGGACTCTACAATATGTCACGCTTGCTGATTTTACGCCAGTGAACTAAAGATGCCTTCAATGCTTCAGATTGTTCTCATTCAAACAGTATTAGGGAGAAGGATAGTCTGCAATGATACCACATTGATTAATCAGCAACTATGTTCTTCCTCCAGAGCCGCAGATAAAAAGACACCCCACCAACGTGACGCTACTGATTGAGTCCAAGGCCGTGTTGCCCTGTGTGACGCTAGGAAACCCCAAACCAGACATCTCCTGGATCAAAGATGATGCTCTTATGACGGTACCTCTTATTTTCAATCAGCAATGACGGTTTGTTGTGAGGACAGTATGAGCAAACTACTCAAACATCGACTGTAGAATACTCTGCAGGAATTTCACATATTGACAATTGTGACAGAACACTAGAAGGTTCTAGACTACGCCACCCATTGAATTGATACAGGAATCAAGTGGATCTTCCAAACAGAAGTCATCAACTGAATAACGATAACAGGTTTGTTCTTAGACACTCAATTCACTTTCAGAATCAATACTCCCAACAGGTGAGTGATCGGATCACGATTCTGGATTATGGCGCTCTGAAGATCCATAACATCAAGAAGGAAGACGCTGGGCAGTACCGCTGTGTGGCCAAGAACAGCTTCGGGATCGCCTTCTCCAAACCAGTCACCATAGAAGTACAGGGTAAGTCCTAGATCCTTCCTCAAACCGGTCTCCATAGAAGTACAGACTAAGTCCTAGTAAGGCTGGTGGACCCACAACAGAGGACTCTGAAATACCTAATGTTAATTAAAGCAGCCTAATTCAACATATAACTCATAATGTTTCTAACCGTTATGTTTTGATGTTTCCTCCAGCCCCAGCCCGGATCCTCAGGGTCCCCAAGGATAAGAGAGTGACCTTTGGTAGCGAGGTCTCTCTGGAGTGTAACGCCACTGGAAACCCTATCCCCGCCATCACATGGTTGGAGAACGGGAATACCGTGAGTAGAATTCTCCATGGTTGGAGAACGGAAATACTGTGAGTAGAATTCTCCATGGTTGGAGAACGGGAATACCGTGAGTACTGCTCTCCATGGTTGGAGAACGGAAATACTGTGAGTACAATTCTCCATGGTTGGAGAACGGGAATACCGTGAGTACTGCTCTCCATGGTTGGAGAATGGAAATACTGTGAGTACAATTCTCCATGGTTGGAGAACGGGAATACCGTGAGTACTGCTCTCCATGGTTGGAGAACGGGAATACCGTGAGTACTGCTCTCCATGGTTGGAGAACGGGAATACCGTGAGTACTGCTCTCCATGGTTGGAGAACAGGAATACAGTGAGTACTGCTCTCCATGGTTGGAGAACGGGAATACAGTGAGTACTGCTCTCCATGGTTGGAGAACAGGAATACAGTGAGTACTTGCTCTCGCATGGTTGGAAAACGGGGAATCCCGGAGTACTGCTCTCCATGGTTGGAGAACGGGAATACAGTGAGTACTGCTCTCCATGGTTGGAAAACGGGAATACCGTGAGTACTGCTCTCCGGATATACTGCTCTTTCCACTTCTCATATGCTTACTCTTCTTCCTCTTCCCTGTGTGTTGTGGATACATAAAAGCATAGGGTTTTGGGGGATATGAGCAGGCACAGCCTCAGCCAGCCCAAAGTCTAAGAGATCTGGCTTGTGTTCCTGAAGCATCTTAGAGAAAGAGTGCTGATCTAGGATCAGGTCCCTCCTGTCCATAGACTTTTTTAGGATCTAAAAAGAAAMACTGATCCTAGATCAGCACTCGTACTCTGAGACGCTTTAKGAATAGGGGCCCAGATCTGATCAGGCACAGCCTTGGCCACCTCAAAGCTGGGGTACTCGGTAGAGTTCACTGTAAATGTCAAACAGCACATTACTCCCATAAATGATCACTCCTCTCTGTTACTCCAAAGCATTGTTCATTTTAAAGTGTTCTCTCTGACATCATAAAGGCCCCGTCCACACCGAGGGATACTGCAGGATTTTGGCAATGAGGTCCTTTATCTACGTTCCCAGAGTCAGATGAACTTGTGCATACCAGTTTTATGTCTCTTTGGAGCACTGGAGATACTGTAGATTTGTCAGATATCCCCAGTCAGCATTAAAGTATTGACAGAACAATGTTAATTGAGAATGATAAGAGCAATGGCTAGGTCTTTGGCTAGGTCTCTGGCTAGGTCTTTAGCTAGGTCTTTGGCTAGGTCTCTGGCTAGGTCTTTGGCTCAGTCCTTGGCTCGGTCTGGAAAGTATTTAGTTAGAGTGCTGTAGCTGTAAATGACTCTAGGAGGACCTGATGTAGTGATTTAGATGACTCTGTGGGACACCGGGCTTTTTGAACCTGGGTGTAGTGATTTAGATGACTCTGTGGGACACCGGGCTTTTTGAACCTGGGTGTAGTGATTTAGATGACTCTGTGGGACACTGGGCTTTTTTGGCTGCTATAAACAGTCATTAATTTCCTGTAGCCAGATGACCCTCTAGGTCTAAAAGCAGCCGTGTGTGCGCAGCGTTAAATATAGACATTTGAACTCAGCACTTTAACTGATTGATATCACAGAGAGGGTACTGCGTTTTTATCCATACCATAGGACGCAGAAACATTGTTTTATCCATACCATAGGAAACAGAACCATTGTTTTATCCATACCATACCGGAAGGGAACATTTTAGCAATTTGCCATATGGTTAGTGAGAAACGCCACATTGCATATGTACGGTCCCTTACTAGACGTCCGGCAACGTTTCTAAAATTCGCGGACGGCGTCGGGCCGTGCGCGGGGGAGAGATCTTTCAGGAAGTCATCGAACGAATTCTCTCGGACATTCGGTTTCCGTTTGATAAAAATAACAAATTTTGGTCGTACATTGTCGTACATTGTACAATTGGTCATGTTCACAAAAATGATTTTTTTTCCCCAAAAAAGTTACAGATCCAGTTGCAGTGTGTTCAGACGAACATTTTTTAAGTGGGTTTCGAAGCTCTGCGAGAATTCTGTGATTTTATGTGATTTTATGAAATAACACACACTCATTTAACCCTCTGTAAATAAGTCAGTTCTTAACATAAAGACTTAAAACTCAATATTATATAAGAGCCTACCCCAAGGAGGATATTTGTTCACTTTCAGCTTCCTATGTCAACCGGAAGTACCTTAAAATGGKKTCATAGGGTCAGTTTCGAAGGGTTATAAAGGTCAGATCTTTTCAAAACTTCACATGTGTGATTAGGCAACCTTCATGAACTGTAAATCAGTCATTTCTCCCAACAGATGTCAAAGAAAAGCTCTCACACACACACACACACACAGCAAGGATGGAGTGAAAAAGTACGGTGCTTAAAGACACACAAAGCCTGCAATGGCATTACCATTATCTCCAAGCCGTGCCGAGTTCAACGAGATGCCCCGCTTGACCGTAGCTCGCTCGGTCTGAGCGCAGCGACAGTGAAAAGAAGAAGGACCCAAATGACCCTTTGACCTCATTTTCATTTTTTTTGCTTTTGGGAGACAGAGAGAGAACCGTTAAGGTTAGAAACACAATTTGACCTCAGGAACGTTCCTAAGGTCCTCCCGATCTGTGCAAGCCTAACATTGACCGTGTGGCATTAACCCTTAACAGTTAAAAGGTGTTTACATCAAACAGTTTACAAGGACATGTCTCCCCATAGGAATACATTGCCTGCTCCTCTAAATTCAACCTGAAGCCTATGTTGATTATGAATGCCTTATGAACCTGTCTTCAATGACAATCCATCAGGCCACTATGAGGTCTACCTGTGTCGATTCTAAGCTTCCTGGAGCAACCGGAAGTGATTAAATTCACCCTAAAAGTGTTTTGATATACATAGCCTGCAATTGTGAAAATCACTGCATTCAAACCTGTGTAGATCAGTAAATWTTTTACATACAGACTTAAAACTCAGGATTCTGTAACAGCATACTCCAATCAAGATATGTGTTTACTTATAGCTTCCTGTGACAACCGGAAGTGCCTYAAGATGGTGTCATAGATGCTGTTTTGAAGGGTTAAAAGGTCAGAACTTTTCAAAACTTCATATATGTGATTAGGCAACCTTCATGAACTGTAAATCAGTCATTTCTCTAAACAGATGTCAAAGAAAAGCTCTCACACACACACACAGCAAGGATGGAGTGAAAAAGTACGGTGCTTAAAGACACACAAAGCCTGCAATGGAATTACTGTTATCTCCAGGCCGTGCCGAGTTCAACGAGATGCCCCGCTTGACCGTAGCTCGCTCGGTCTGAGCGTAGCGTCAGTGACAAGAAGAATTCCCCAAATGACCCTTTGACCTCAATTTCAAGTCTTTTGCTTTTGGGAGACAGAGAGAGAACCGTTAAGGTTAGAATCACAATTTGACCTCAGGAACGTTCCTAAGGTCCTCCCGATCTGTGCAAGCCTAACATTGACCGTGTGGCATTAACCCKTAACAGTTAAATGAAGGTGTTTACATCAAACAGTTTACAATGACACCTCCCTCCCCATAGGAATACATTGCCTGCTCCTCTAAATTCAACCTGAAGCCTATGTGGGTTATGAATGGCTTATGAACCTGTCTTCGATGACAATCCATCAAGCCACTATGGGGTCTACCTATGTCGATTYTAARCTTCCTGGAGCAACCGGAAGTGGTAAAATCACCCTAAAAGTGTTTTGCCATACCCAACCTGCAGTTTGAGAGAAATAGTGCATTCAACCCTATGTAAATCAGTGAGTTCTTAACGTATAGACTTAAAACTCAGGATTCTGTAAAAGCCTACTCCAGTGAGGATATATGTTTACTTTTAGCTTCCTGTCCCAACCGGAAGTGCCATAATTGGTGTCAAAGGGGCTGTTTCGAAGGGTTAAAAAAGTCAAATCTTTCCAAAACTTAATATATGTGAATAGGCAACCCTCATGAACTGTAAATCAGTCATTCATCCCATCAGATTTCAAGGAAAAATTTACACACCCACACAGAAAGGATGGAGTGACACACTGAGGGGCTTAGAGGCAGACATTGAAACCGGCTCGGCCCATAGAGACAGACCCCAACGTTTCTGTCTGATTGCTCATTCAAGGACCCCGTAGCAAGGCATGGGAAAAAGTGGATTTTCAGCGCCAATTAAGGTCTTCCTCGGGCACCATCCAACTACCTCATCCCCATATTGTTATTTTTAATTAGTTTGCTCTTTTTCACCCCATTATCTCTATTTATTTACTTTTATGCTCTTAGGCATAAAAGATATTTCATGTTCTTTTTTATTCCTCGAGGTCAATGGGGTCTGGCCTGAGACTGACTTTAAGGCAGGGTTATCCACACCAAAAAAGAAAAAAAAACAATATTTTTCCCTGTTTTCATGTTCAATTTTTCAAAACGGTTAATTAAAATGCCTTTTAGGTGTCAATCCCAGACGTCCATCAAGGGAGCACTATCACTCTACGGCCCCAAATCACAGTGGGTGCTGGCCCTGAGTCGAAATTTATGGATGGTTTTGGGGGGCTGATAGTACAAAGTAAACATTTTAAAAAATGATGATCAGTAAAATGTGACTAAAGTATTTTTTCATACAGGTTCTTATACATGTGTATTGACGTAAAAAATCGAGCACCACGTAATTTCAAAAAACGGGTCCGAAAGCACAGGATAAATAAATATTGAGAGAATAATGGTTATTTTCCACATTTTAGACATTTTGACTTTTAAGTTTTGACATTTTGGAAACCTGTTCCCTATGAAATCACTATGTCAATATGCAGAATCAAGCAACATATTCCCTTAAGTACAAAGTAAACCATATTCATTAAAATTTATGGATAGTAAATGGTGACTAAAAGTATTTTCATACAGTTCTTATGCATGTGTAAATTGACCATAAAAATCGAAAGGAATTTCAAAAACGGTCAGAAAGCACGCTTCTTTAAAAGGGGGTGAATACGTTTTTTCCCACATTTTTGACCATTTTTGACTTTTAGACTTTTGATGTCATGAAATCACAGTGCCAAAATGCACAAAACATATTCCCCTGAGTCCAAATTAAAATGTCGAATAAAATTAGATATAATAAAATTTGACAAAAGTTTTTCATATACAGTTCTTAAGCACATTGTAATTGACATAAAAAAATCAGAAAGAATTTCAAAAAACGGGTCCACCAAGAAAAGCACTTTATTTAAAGGGGTTGATACGTTTTTCCAAATATTTCTGAAACAATTTTTATTTGAACTTATTGACTTTTGACTCCTGATAGAAATGACATTCCAAAATGCAAAAACATGAATTCCTTAAGTCCAAATAAAAAATGTCAAAAAAAATTAAATTAATAAAATTTGACAAAAGTATTTTCATAACAGTTCTTCACACATGGTTGGGTACATTGACATAGAAAATGAAAAATAACTATTTTCCGAAAAACGGTCCAGAAAGCACTTTATTTTAAGGCGGGTGATAAGTTATTTGCCAAAACTTTAAATGTCAAAAATCTGGCTCTGGAATATATATAAGCCCTAGAAAAAATTTAAGAATGGAAACTCACCTCGCACCACTATAAGGATTCTTTGGGGTGTTACACAGCTCATTTACTATGGCATTTTGCAACCAACTTTGACGAAACACGCCGGTTGCAAATCGTCAATCCCACACAAACCCATCGTGTGTATGTTCGCTCTCTGCAATAAGTTGCCATGTTATTTTGTACAATTGGGGAGGAGTATCCCTACTAAACTGAGAGAAATGAGAGAATATACCTGAAGAGAATATTAACTATGAGAGGTAGTTTACTAAACTGGGGGAGTAATTAAAATAAACCGAGAGAGTATTACTAACCTGAGCAGAGCTATAACTAAACTGGAGAGAATATTACCTAACAGCCGGTAGAAAAACAAAACTGAGAAGAGTATTACTACGAGGAACCGAGAGAGTAATACTGAAATCTTGAGAGAAAATAAAACTGAGAGAGTGTTCACTAGACTGAGATAGTTATTACACAACTTGAGAGAGTGATTAAACTAAACACCTGAGAAGAAGTGTCTATCTAGAGCTGAGAGTAGTATTTACTAAACTGAGAGAATAAGAGAGAGACAAGAGTATAACTAAACTGAGAGAGCTGAGAGAAGAGAATACTAAACTGAGAGAGATTACTAAACTGAGAGAGTGTTACTAAACTGAGAGAATATACTCACCGGAGAGATTATACTCAACTCCATCACTGAGAGAGTCTACTAAACTGAGCCCGAGCTATTTACTCAACTGAGAGAGTATTAACAACAAGCGGATAGAATATTAACTGCAACGGAGAGTGTTACTAGACTGAGAAGAGTAATTATAAACTGAGCGAGTGTTACTAAACTGTGAAGAGTATTACTACAACTCAAGAGAGCTGAGAGACGTCATTCCAATACTGAGAGAATAATTACTAAACTGAGAGAATATTACTAAACTGAGAGAATATACTAAACTGGAAGAGCTGAGAGAATATTACTAAACCTGAGAGAGTATTGACTAAAACTGAGGGAAAGTATTACTAAACCCGAGAGCAAGTATTACTAAACTGAGAGAATATTACTAAACTGAGAGAGTATTACATAACCTTAAGGGACATCTGGTACGCGGAGCCGTCTGATCGGTGAAGATTCTCCCATTGGAAAATGTACGGTCCCTTACCTGACGTCCGATTCGTCTGGGAAACATCGCGGACTGGCGTCAGGCCTGGAGGCGCAGCGGGGTGAGCTCTTTCGGGAAGTCATGTCGGAAACTCGTAGCTTCGGACGATATTCGGTCGTCCGTTTTATAAAAATTTAACCATTTTTTTGACTTGCAGTGCAGTTTTACATACAGACTTAAAACTGAGGATTCCTGTAACAGCCTACTCCCCAGAATTGATGAGATATGTGTTTATTTCATTAGCTTCCTGTTGACAAGCCGGAAGTGCCATAACTGGTTGTCATAATGGGGCCTGTTCTCGAAGGGTTAAAAATGTCTCAATCTTTCTCAAAACTTCAATATATGTGAATAGACAACCTCCTCATGATTCTGTAAATCAGTCCTTCATCATCCATCAGATTAAAAAAAAAAAAAAAACACACGACACAGAAATGAATGGAGGGACACACTGAAGGGGCTAAGAGGCAGACATGCCTGTGTAGTTACTTCTTGTTTCCAACTTTTTAAAGAAAGCCGGTCGAGACGCTTGATGAAGTTTCTGAAAATTTACACAACCTCGTATCTAGATCCTCAAGGTCGATTGATTGCAAAGTGAAGTTATGTGGACTCCTGAAGGTCGCAAGGTTCCGAGAGTCGCATAAGAAAAAGCGTAATGTGTATTTGGCATGTTTTCAAATTCATTTTGGTACTCAACGAAACGGACGACATTTAGAAAGTCCCAGAGTCTTGAAGGACTGGAGGTGCAGTTGAAACCCGGGGCTCCAGGCCGCATTAGAGACAGACGCCAACAAGCCGTTTGATTGCTCAATATCAAGGCCACCCAAGCTAAGCAAGGCAATGAAAAAAGTGGAATCTCAGCCACCCAATTAGGGTTTTGCTCAGGTGGCAACCGGAAAATGACCTATCGAGCCGAAACTTGGGATTTCCGAGGTCCGCCCTCACATAGGCTAAACAAATGGTCGTAACCTGGACGCTGCAGCTAAACATATAACCTACGTATATTATCTTTTATTATGGTTTAATATAGAAGGCCGCTTGAAATTTTGGCCTGCCTTCTGAAATATTTATAGTTTGGGCATCTAAAAGGAGTTGGAAAAAGTGAGTTTGGAGTCAGATGGTATCAGTTTTGGGTGTCTGACAATATCATTTGACTGATTGGACATGATCTTGGCTCCGTATGACGTTTTGTACATTTGCAATATGTTTCAACGGGGAGGTTACCCATGAGGAAAAAGCGGGAACACTGATGAAATTTCACGAAACGAGCGATGGAGAGGAACCACTATCACTTGCCCCGGACCTCATACCTGAGGTCATCAGACCGTTGACTTTTCCATTTGCTAAAGTAATATTAAGAATGCCCGTTAGATTTGCAATATGATCTCGACATCAACATTTCAATGCCCATTGCTATCAGACGGTATGCACACTATGTATCAGTAGATAGCTTCTGGCAATATGATGTGAATGTTGAATCATATTGCAAATGTAACGGGCATTCTTTAAATACTTTAGAAATACAAAAAGTCAACGTCATGATGACCTCAGGATGGCGCCGGGCAGTGATAGTGGTTCCTCCTCAATTCGCTCGGTCTATTGTGAAATTTCATCATGTCGCGTTTTCCTCATGGTAACCGGTCCCCGTCGAAACATATTAGAAAATGACAAAAGCAGAGCTACGACAGTCAACTAGCAAGTGTTCAACAAAAAGTCAACTAGCAAGTGTCCATACCAGTCAAATAGCATTTTTCAGACACCAAACTGATACCATATCTGCACTCCAAACGTCACTTTTCAACTCACTTTAGAAGCCAACTTCCATATTTCAGAGCAGGCCCCAAAATCAAACAGAGCGCCTTCCATTGAATGCAGGCCAAAATACATATCTAAATCACACAAAAATGACATACCATAGTCTCCAGGCCGGTGCCGAGTTCAACGAGATGCCCCGCTTGACCGTAGCTCGCTCGTCGTCTGAGCGCAGCACGTAAAAAGAAGAGCCCAAATGACCCTTTGACCTCATTTTCATTTATTGCTTTTGGAAGACAGGAGAGAACCGTTAAGGTTAGAGCACACATTTAACCTCAGGAAGTTCTTAAGGTCCTCCGATCTGGGCAAGCCTAACATTGACCGTGTGGCATTAACCCTTAACAGTTAAAAGAAGGTGTTTACATCAAACAGTTTACAGAACATTTCCCCATAGGAATACATTGCCGCTCGCTCTAAATTCAACCTGAAGGCCTAGTGTGGGTTATGAAGTCTTATGAAACCTGTCTTTGATAACAATCCATCAGGCCACTATGAGGTCTACCTGTGTGATTCTAAGCTCCTGGGCAACGGAAGTGATTAAATTCACCCTAAAAGTTGTTTGATATACATAGCTTGCAATTTTGAAAATCACTGCATTCAAACCGTGTAGATCAGTAAATATTTAATATAGACTTAAAATTCAGGATTCTGTAACAGCAACACTCCAATCAAGATATGTGTTATATAATAGCTTCCTGTGCACAACCGGAAGTGCCTAAAGATGGTGTCATGGTGCTGTTTGAAGGATTAAAAGTCAGATTTTCCAAAACTATTATGTGTGATTAGGTCAACCTTCATGAACTCGTAAAATCAGGTCATTTTCTCTAAACAGATGTCAAAGAAAAGCTCTCAACACACACACCCACAAGCAAGGATGGAGTGAAAAGTTACGGTGCTTAAAGACACAACACATGCCCGACATGGCATGACATATCTCTAGGCCGTGCCGAGTTCAACGAGATGCCCCGCTTGACCGTAGCTCCTCGGTCTGGCGACAGCGTCAGTGACAAGAAGACAACAAATGACCTTTGACCTCAATGTCAATTCTTTGCTTTTGGGAGACAGAGAGAGAACCGTTAAGGTTAGAAACACAATTTACCTCAGGAATGTTCTTAAGGTCCTCCCGATCTGTGCAAGCCTAAACTTGACCTTGTGGCATTAACCTTAACAGTTGAACATACAGTTTTTTACAATCTCATCACATGTTATACACCCATATAGGAAATCATTGACTGCTCCCTCAAATTCAACCTGAAGCCTATGTGGGTTATGAAGGCTTTAGAGAACTGTCTTTGATGCCATCCATCAAGCCACACATAGGTCTACCTTGTCGATTCTAACTCCTGGAGCAACCGGAAGTGGTAAATCACCCTAAAAGTGTTGCCATACCCAACTTGCAGTTTGAGAGAAATAGTGCATTCACCTATGTAAATCACTGAGTTCTTACTAAGTATAGACTTAAAACTCAGGATTCTGTGAAAAAGCCCTACTCCCAATGAGGAATATTGTTTACTGTCAGCTTCCCTGTGCAACCAGCGGAGCAGTGCCTCATACCACATTGGCTATAGTCAACAGGAAGGCTGTTTCGAAGGGTAATAACAAAGTTAAATCTTTTTCCTTCAAAACTGGAAATAGAGTATCATATATCATTGATCATGATTAGAAGGATAAAGAGAGGGCGAGAGGACACACCTATTCCCCATACTGAACTGTGAAAATCAGTCATTAGGTTTCCAATCAGGATTGTCATAAGAAAAAATTTAACACAGGCCTAAAATGAATCGAAATGGAGGGAAAAAA
>NW_019944062.1:29299-49782 GCF_002910315.2 Salvelinus sp. IW2-2015 | reverse complement strand
CAGGCACACCCAGTATCTCAACTTGCACATCATCAATCTGCACATCTATCACTCCAGTGTTAATCTGCTAATTGCAATTACTCGCTACTATGGCTATGTATGCCTTACTCCTAATCTTACTACATTAAATAAAGGTGAAATATAAAATAAAAATGGGGAGGTCAGGCTCATGGAATAGATGGGAAGTTATCAACAACATCAAACACAATGGTTCCATGTGCTCCGTTCCAGACATTATGAGCCATCCTCCCTAGCAGCCTCCACTGATGCACACACCACACACACACACCCGCACACACACACACACACACACACACACACCACACACACAGCACACACCACACACCACACAGCCACACACACACACACACACACACACCACCACACACACACACACACACACACACCACACACACACACACCCCGCAGTCCTCTAAAGTGTATCTATCTTGTGTTATTCCATCAGGTTCCCGGTGGCTCTGTGGAGGAGACGTTAGTAGGAGAAGGTGATTCTGTCTGTACTACACATCACGGTGACTAAACCTGCCCGCTACACCTGTCTGCCTCCAACAGACACGCGCTGGGCACAGTCCGCCAAATCTTCAGCCGGAGTCACTGGTCCAAGGTGGGCCCCCATCACCTCCCTTGAATGTCACCCTATTGCCTATCAGCCTCTCTATCTAGTGTTTTAAGACCAGAGTGCTATGGGGTAGCATTAGCAACAGCACATCTCTCCTGTGTTTAGACCAGAGTGCATGGGGTAGCATTAGCAACAGCACATCTCTCCTGTGTTTTAGACCAGAGTGCTATGGGGTAGCATTAGCAACAGCACATATCTCCTGTGTTTTAGACCAGAGTGCTATGAGGTGCATTAGCAACAGCACATCTCTACATATCTGCTGTTTTTAGACGCAGAGTGCTATGGGGTAATTAGCAACAGCACATCTCTCCTGTGTTTTAGACCAGAGTGCTATGGGGTAGCATTAGCAACAGCACATCTCTCCTGTGTTTTAGACCAGAGAGTGCTATGGGGTAGCATTAGCAACAGCACATCTTCCCTGTGTTTTAGACCAGAGTGCTATGGGGTAATTAGCAACAGCACATCTCTCCTGTGTTTTAGACCAGAGTGCTATGGGGTAGCATTAGCAACCAGCCCATCTCTCCTGTGTTTTAGACCAGAGTGCTATGGGGTAGCATTAGCAACAGCACAATCTCTCCTGTGGTTTTAGAACCAGAGTGCTATGGGGTAGCATTAGCAACAAGCACATCTCTCCTGTGTTTTAGACCAGAGTTGCTATGGGGTAGCATTAGCAACAGCACATCTCTCCTGTGTTTTAGACCAAGATGCCTATGGGAGCATTAGCAACAGCACATCTCGCCTGTGTTTTTAGACCAGAGTGCTTATGAGGTAGCATTAGCAACAGCACATCTCTACATATCCTGGTTTTAGACCAGAGTGGCTATGAGGTAGCATTAGCAACAGCACATCTCCTCCTGTGTTTTAGAACAATGTGTTGTTTACCCAGTGTGTTGGGTTTTGAACTCTGCTGTTTTGCTAGCTGCTCTCAGTCTGTGTGTGTGTGTGTGTGTGTGTGTGTGTGTGTGTGTGTGTGTGTTGTGTGTGTGTGTGTGTGTGTGTGTGTGTGTGTGTGTGTGGTGTGTGTGGTGTGTGTGTGTGTGTGTGTGTGTTGTGTGTGTGTGTGTGGTGTGTGTGTGGTGTGTGTGTGTGTGGTTGTGTGTGGTGGGTGTGTGGTCTCATCTGAGTATATTTCACAGTGTTGTCTCCTAGTTAGCTCAGGTTTTCTACTCTCTCACTCCCCCATCACTGTTTTACCTCAAATAGCCCAACCCAACTCTAACCTCAATCAGCAACTTACGAGGCTTGTAATAGACCAAGACATTGTTACAAAGCCATAGAAAACCAAGTTTTAATCTGAAGAAAAGCTGCAGAAAACCAGACAATGCTACCAAGCCATAGAGAACGCCAGTATAATCTGAAAGAAAAGCTGCAGAAAAATGCATTTGTTTGATTTGAAAATAAAATACTTTATGGCTCTTTCAGACCCGACCCTCAGGCCCTCTGCATGGGGTCAACAATGTGAGGCCTGTAACCACACACACACACCTGGCAATGGGTTACCCATCGCCCTTTCACACCACTGCCCCATCACTGCCACATCACACAATACACGACTCCCTGGTTCCTCACTGCTATGATCTGGCCACAACAGCAAAGCATGTTCTCCCTGCTCAGTAAAAAACAATGTGTAGCTGTCTGCTCTCTTTACAGATCAATAACCTGTGTTATCTGTTGCTCCTGGGTCCTGCTCTGCTGCTGGTCAATGGATCCTGTCCCTTCCCTGTAGAGTGGAGGTAAAGACTGAGTCCTCTCCTATAAAGGTGTTTGTTGTGTAAATACAGGTTGTTATTGGATACCAGTTTGTATAGGATTACAGGTTGTAATAGATACAGGTTGTATAGGATACAATACAGGTTGTATAGGATACAATACAGGTTGTTATAGGCAATACAGGTTGTAATAGGATACAGGTTGTATAGGATACAGGTTGTATAGATACAGGTTGTATATAATAGGTGTATAGGATACAGGTTGTATATGATATAGGTTGTATAGGATACAGGTTGTATAGGATACAGGTTGTTATTAGATACAGGTTGTTAGGATACAGGTTGTATTAGGATACAGGTTGTATAGGATACAGGTTGAATAGATACAGGTTGTATAGTGATACAATCAGGTTGTATACAATACAGGTTGTATGGATACAGGTTGTATAGGATACAATACAGGTTGTATAGGATACAGGTTGTATAGGATACAGGTTGTATACGGAAACAGGTTGTATAGGATACAGGTTGTATATGATATAGGTTGTATAGGATACAGGTTGTTTATATGATATAGGTTTATAGGATACAGGTTGTATATGGATCAGGTTGTATAGGATACAGGTTTGTAATAAGCTGGTTATAGGATACAGGTTGTATTAGATCCAGGTTTATAGGATACAGGGTTTGTATTAGATACAGGTTGTATAGGATACAGGTTGTATTAGATACAGGTTGTAAAGGAGATACAGGTTGTATGTTAGATGTACAGGTTGTCGTTGAGATACAGGGTGTAATAGGATACAGGTTTGTCATTAGATTACAGGTTGTAAGAATGTATTTCAATTACTCTTTTCACATATCTGGTAAATGCATGAGAGTAATATTTGAGTCATTGTATTTTATGGATTTAACAAAATTTAACTACTTGTCATTTTCAAAATGAATAATATCTCAAAAAAAAAAAATGTTACAAATGTCTTTGTTGAAATACCTAAATTAAACTTGTACCATGGTCCTGAAATGTGGATACAGTAAATAATATTTGGTCTCGCATATTACAGGTTTTACTAAGATGTCTCTAGGTATTGTAGTATTAATATGTTAATAACGAGCTGTAATAAGAGAGGTCTCTAGGGATATTGTATATAATAATAATGTTACAGGCTGTAATATGGAGTCTCTGGGGTCTTGTGTATATAATATGTTACAGCTGTATAGGAGGTCTCCTGTGGTATTCGTAGTTAATCATAAGTATTGTTACAGGCTGTATAGGAGGTCTCTTCTGGGGTAATTGTTAGTATATAATAGTTATCAGGCCTGTATAGGAGGTCTCGGGCGTATTGTAGTAGTATGAATATGTTACATGGCTGTATACGCGGAGGTCTCTGGGGTATTGCTGTATATAATCACGTTAACGGGGCTGTATAGGAGCTCTCTGGGTAATTGTAGTCATAGTAATATGTACAGGCTGTATAGAAGTCTCTGGGGTATTGTGTAATACATATGTAACAGGCTGTATAGAGTCTATGTGGTATTGTAGTATATAATATGTTACAGGCCTCTATAGGAGGTCTCTGGGGTATTGTTAGTATATAATATGATACAGGCTGTAATAGGAGGTTCTCTGGGTATTGTAGTATATAATATGTTACGGCTTATAGGATGGTCCTTGGGGTATTGTAGTATATAATAATGTTACAGGCTGTATAGGAGGTCTCTGGGGTATTGTAGTATATAATACTGCGTACAGGCTGCTACCTAGGAGGTCTCTGGGTATTTGTAGTAACATACATATATGTTACAGGCTGTATAGGCGCTCTGGGTATTGTAGCGTATACTACATATGTTAACAGGCTTGTATAAGAAGGTCTCTGGGTATTGTAAGTATATAATAATGTTACAGGCTTGTAATAAGAGGTCTCTGGGGTATTGTAGTGATATAATATGTTACAGGCTGTATAGAGGTCTTGGGGTAAGATTGTAAGTGAATATAATATGTTTACAGGCTGTATAGAGAGGTTCTATGGGGTAATTTGGTTAGTATATAATATGTTACAGGCTGTATAGGAGGGTCTCTGGGGTATTGTAGTATATAATATGTTACAGGCTGTATAGGAGGTCTCTGGGTCTTGTATATACATGTTGTTTTCTATGTTACAGACTGATGAAAGGGCAGTGGCGGGTTATTGTGGGTGCGTACCGTGTACGTGGTGCAGGACATGTTAGAGAGCGATGCACCGTGGTCGTTCTTTAATCCTCCCTCACGACCCCGAGGACACACAGGAGTTCATGGCTCAGAGCGCCTGGGCCGATCTGGACAGACTGGGCCATGCTCTGTAGCCCTGCCGCCACATCCCTGCTCTGTAAACTCTCTTCAGGACCTGGCATCCCCTCTGGCCTGGGACCTGTCCCTACAACAATTGGCAAGGTAATTCCTTCTGGCCTGGGTCCTGCACCTAAACCAATCTGCAGGTAATCCTTCTGGCCTGGGTCCTGCACACTAAACCAATCTGCAGGTAATCCCTCTGAGGCCTGGGACCGTCCCAAAACGCAAGTCTGCGGTAATCCCTCTGGCCTGGGTCGCACCTAAACCAAATCTGCAGGTATCCCTCTGGCCCTGGGACCTGCACCTAAGACCAATCTGCAGGTATCCTTCTGGGCTGGGGTCCCTGCACCTAAACCATCTGCAGGTATCCTTCTGGCCTGGGACCTGTCCCCTAAAAGCGCAATCTGCAGGTAAATCCTTCTGGCCTGGACCTGTCCCTAAACAATCTCAGGTCAATCCCTCTGGCCTGGGACTGTCCCTAACACCAAATCTGCAGGTAATCCTGCTGGCCTGGGTCCTGCACCTTTAAAACGCAATCTGCAGGTCATCCTCTGGCTGGGACCTGTTCCTAGACCAATTCTGCATGAACCCTACAGGAATGTAACACAAATGTGTGTCATAGACAGCCAACGCTAATTCAATAACATTGCAGTAGAAATGGCTCCCAATGTAACTGCCTCATGACTCTAGGAAAGTCATCCTTGTGTATAGCACCATAGCCACGTACTTGCACACAATATGGCTGTCGGCTTTGGATCGTCTGTTCCATGTTTGTCGATGGTGGATGCAGTGTGTTGTCTTCCATGTTTGATTTCGGTGAATATTGGATGACGTTTCTCTAGCACAGTAAGGTAAAGAAATAGTAAGCAGTTCCAGGGCCTACGTAAAACACACATAATGGTTTTGGGTTTGGGATTCTTCTGGCCACAGCCAAACCAATTGACCAGCATAAACAGTGTTGGTTGCTGGTTTTCTCTCCTGTGTTTGCTCCAGGGAGCCCTGTCTGGCAGTGAAGGAAGCTCTACTGTCATAAGGAGTGGCCCCTGATGGTAGGGAACTCCCATTACAGCTGTACTCTCTGGCTCCTCGGCCCCTCCGGCCTCTCTTAATCCCCCTGCCCTGACTGGTATGGCTCTGCCCTACAACACACAAACCAGGATCCTGCACACCCATCCCCTTTGTCGGGTAAGAGATACTGAAACTGCTGTGTCCCAAATCGAACCCTATTTCCATTAGGTGCAAAACTACATTTTCCAGAGCCCTAATGGGTGCCTAAGCTAGCATAACATTACTGTACCTCTTAACCTTAAGCCCTAACTTACTGTACGCTCTTAACACTTAGCCCTAATTAATGTACCTCTACCTTAGCCCTTTAACTTACTGTACCTTCGCCCTAACTTACTGAGCGTTAGCCCTAACTTACTGTCCATCTAACCTTCAGCCCTACTTACTGTACTCTCCACCTTAAGCCCTAACTTACTGTACCTTCTAACCTTCGCCCTAACTTACCTGTCCTCTTAACCTTAGCCCTAACTTACTGTACCTTAACCTTAAGCCCTAACTACTGTACCTCTAACCTTAGCCCTAACCTTAGCCCTAACTTACTGTACCTCTAAACCTTAAGCCCTAACTTACTGTAACCTCTAACCTTAGCTCTAACTTACTGTACCTCTAACGCTTAGCCCTAACCTTAGCCGTAACTTACTGTACCTCTAACCTTAAGCTCCTAACTTACTGGTACCTCTAACCTTAGCCCTAACTTACTGTACCTCTAACCTTAGCCTAACCCTTAGCCCTAACCTTAGCTACCACTTCCTTCAATCGCTTAACATTAGCTAACTTAGCCTACCTTAGCCCTAACTTACTGTACATCTAACTTAGCCCCTAACCTTAGCTCTAACGCTTAGCCCTAACTTATGTACCTTAGCCCTAACCTTAGCCTAAACCTTAGCTCTGTCCCTTAGCTTTCTAATACTCAATCTACTCTCTAATACTAGTATTATTATCTAATACTAATCTAACTTCTAATACTACATATTAATCTAATCCTAATCTGCTCTCTAATAACTAGTATAGTTATCTTAATGAATCTAATTCTTACTCTCTAATAACTAACATATTATCCTACTACTATCTACTCTCTAATACTAGTATATTCTCTAATATAATCTACTCTTCTAATACTAAGTATATTATCTAATACTAATCTACTCTCTAATAACTAATATTCTCTAATCCTCAATCTACTCTCTAATACTAGTATATTCTTCTAATACTACTCTACTCTTCTAATACTAGTATATTATCTAATACTATCTACTCTCCTAATACTAATATAATTATCTAATACTAACTCTATTCTCTAATACTAATCTACTCTTAATACTAGTATATTCTCTAATACTAATTTAATATCTAATACTAGTATAATTCTCTAATACAATCATATTATCTAATACTAATTACTCCTCTAATACTAGAAATAATTCTCTTAATACTAATATATTATCTAATACTATCCTATACTCTAATATTCATGATTTGTTCAAACACTCTTTTGGTGTTTTAGATATAAAGAAAGATCAAGTCCACAAGTAGTTTAGTTTCAATGTCTTTTTATCTGAAGTTCTAAGAATTGTACTTTGTAATAGAATATATATTAAAAAGTGGTTAATGTATTTTTTTTTCAAACGTTATATACAATACCTACATGTCCTTACTTGCAGTCTAATAATTGAATGATTGTTTGAACAGCACCGTGGTTAACATGGAACAAAAGGAAGGTTCTAACCAAAGGACGCAGTCACAATCACCAGCTCCGGTATCGACCCTGTCAAAGATGGAGCCAACAGGTAAATCACTTTCAAATGTTATATAAATATCAGGGATAGCCCCCTTTTTTTTACCATTTTCGCCTAAAAATGAACACCACAATCTACCTGGCCTGTAAGCTCAGGCCCTGAAGCAAGGATATGCATATGCATGGTAGCATTTGAAAATATAAACACTTTGACAGTTTTGTGGAAATTGAAAGTAGGAGAATATAACACCATATATCGAGTAGAAGAAAATACAAAGTTAAACTAAGTTTTTTTTTTCATAGCCCCATTTTTGAAATGTAACAGAAAGGGTCCCAGTTCTAGCCAATCACTGCTGGTTGTAACCCGATGGTGTCCACCAGATGGCAGAGTGCAATGGGCAAAGTTTCAAACGTTGCAGCGGAATACATTTGCAAGTATGAGCAAACTACATGACATTTAGTGTGAAGGTCACCCAGGCACATTTGGGCAAATCGTGAGGAGACCAATTTGCATTTAATTTACATTTTTCTGCAATAATATCGTCAAATCTGTATACTTGGACTTTGCTTTAGCTTTTTCCAGTAATTAGTTCGCCATATTATCAACAACAAACAAAACAAAAATATTTTATTTAGCCCTTCGTACAGATTCAGCTGATATCTCAAAGTGCTGTACAGAACAAGCCTAAAAACCCCAAACCGGCAAAGCAATGCAGTGAAATTATAAGTTCAACATTTGCAACAAAAAAAAACAGTTTTTTTATAACTTAATATTCTGATAATTTTTTTGTGCAAATGGAAAAAGGTCAACAACAACAATAACATTCGCATCAAGGTTAGCAGAGAAACACACAGACTGAAGGGTTTCCAGATACTCCGTCATTGCCTAAGCTTTGTTTGAACCCGCGGTTTGAATGCTTCATTTTTATTTATTCCATCAAATGAAGACGGCTTGTAGTAATCAGCGTGCCATGGAGTCGCTCTCGGACCAAGTTTGGTGTCCTAAATAGGCATATACTACATCCCTAATGATATAGTGAGGTCTGGTTTAACGTTCCTAGGATCTCTGAGCAATAAATAAGGACGTAATATTGACATGGTTGAACAATGTTTAGGGTTAGATTTTCACAGATTCATTTCTTTGCAAATTTGGAACGAGTGGAAATACAAATCGGACCTTTTTTAGGATGAACAATTATTTTATCTAACAAAATGACACTTCATGTTTTTAATCTCTTGGGCCCTTTGGTGATAAATCAGAGCAAGATTCCAGAATGTCAGTTACACCATTTTCACCTTCAGAGGTGGAATTTATCAAACCTATCGGGGTGGGTGGGAAAAAAGTGTTTTGTTGTTAGGAGCTCTCCTCAAACAATAGCATGGCCATTTTTTCGCAGGAATAGCTCCTGTAAATTTGGACAGTGCAGTTATATTACCAGAATTAAGCTTTCCAGCCGATATAAGACAACTTATATGTACCCGACAATTTTGTTGTGTCTCTAAAATCTGCGATCGTGCCACAGGGCGCTGCGCATGATTTACAACTGTCCACCGTTAACGGGACGCCTATCCCTGAAAGTGGGAGTGTACTAGTTAACTCTTCTGTTGTGTGGCGCAGTTGGGTAGAGCATGTAGCTTACACGCCCAAAAATAGTGGGTTTGAATTCCTACTGGGGCCCCCCATGAACAAATGGACCTACCGGTCAGGAAGTTTGGAACACAGCAACTCATTCCCAGGTTTGTCTATATTTTTTTACTATTTTTTCCTACATTGTAGAATAATAGTGAAGACATCAAAACTATTGATACAGTGGGGATAACAAGTATTTGATACACTGCCGATTTTTGCAAGGTTTTCCTACTTACAAAGCATGTAGTAGGTCTGTAAAATTTTTTTAATGCATCGGTAACACTTCAACTGTGAGAGACAAAATCTAAAACAAATATCCAGAAACCATCACATTGGTATGATTTTTAAGTAATTAATTTGGCATTTTATTGCATGACATAAGTATTTGATCACCTACCAACGGCAGTAAGAATTTCCGCGCTCTCACAGACATGTTCGTTTTTCTTTAAGCCAGCCCTCCTGTTTCCACTCATTACGCTGTATTAACTGCAGCCAATCCTGCTTTGCAATCCATTATTTATTTATTTTCTTTTAACTTTATTTAACTAGGCAAAGTCATGTTAAAAACAAACTCTTTTCACAAAGGCAAACGGCCCCTGCGGGGACGGGGACTGGGATTTAAAATAATAATTATAAATAATAGGCACAAAACACCACAATCACGACAGAGAGACAACACTACATAAAAACGAGACCTAGGACAAAAACATAGCAATGGCAGCACACATGACAACCACAACAATGGTAAGCAAACACGACATGGCAGCAGCAACAACATGGTAGCAGCACAAAACATGGTACCCACCATTATTGGGCACAGACAACAGCACAAAGGGCAAAGGGGGTAGAAGACAATAAAGGGTTCGGGTTAGGGTTAGGGTTTAACATTATTGGGAACGGACAACAGCACAAAGGTCAAGGAGGTAGAGACAATAAAGCAGCCACAACTGTCAGGAGAGTGTCCATGATTGAGTCATTCAATTGAATGTTGGTGTTTTACGTTGCAGAGTCTTCTCTGGGGTTTGTCCCATTTTGTATATTCTTGGTTGGTGAAGGGCGGACCCCCAGACTCACAACCATGAAGGGCAATAGGCTCCATAACTGATTCAAATGGATTTTTAGCCCAGATCCTGATTGGGTATGACAAATTTTTGTGTTCCTCCCTTTTGAATGGCATAGGAAGGTGCTTCTTGCCCTTGACTCTCAAGACCGTTTCACGAGCCTTATGGAAAGTTCCCTGTGGGGATGGCTGATGTTTACGGCTGAAGGTTCATATAGTTGTGTGCTCTAGGGCAACGGGTAATCTAGATGTAATTTTGTTTCTGTGGGGTTTCCCCCCCTTGGGGCCAAAAAAAAAACTTTTGGACCTTTTTTGGACCACACCATTCATTTCACGTTTACTGAGATTTACTTAGGGTCCAGATCTGAACAGAAATCTGTGCAGATATCTAGGTGCTCTGTAGGCCCTCCGCTTGGTTGGTGACAGAAGGCACCAGATCATCAGCAACAGTAAGACTTTGGACTTCAGATTCCTAGTCGGATGAGGCCGCGGGTTGCTGCAGACTGTTCTAGTGATCTCGCTAATATGTTGATAATATACAGTTTGAAAGTCAGAAGTTTTACATACACCTTTAGCCAAATGCATTTAAACTCAGTTTTTCACATTTTCCTGACATTTATATCCAGTAAATATTCCCTGTTTAGGTCAGTTAGGATTACCACTTTATTTTAAGAATGTGAAATGTCAGAATAATAGTAGAGAGAAATTATTTATTTCCGCTTTTATTTCATCACCATTCCGCAGTGGGTCAGAAGTTTACATATACTTCAATAGTATTTGGTAGCAATTCCCTTTTTAAATTGTTTTTACCTCTTTTGGCGCATGGAATCCCTTTTACCGGGATCATTTTCGTCAACAACCGCTGAATTGCAGAGCGCCAAATTCCCCCAAAATTACAAAAAATATTTATTTTTCAATGAAATCACAAGTGAAATATACCAAAACACAGCTTAGCTTGTTGTTAATTCCACCCTATCGTGTCAAGACTTTGAAATTATGCCTTATCAGCGAAAGCAATCCAAGCGTATTTGTGGAGTTATCGATCACTAAGACAAAACATTACGAACAGCTAGCAAGCAATGTAGATTGGTCACGACAAAGTCAGAAAAGCAATAAAATTCATCGCTTACCTTTGGATGATCTTCGGATGTTGCACTCACGAGACTCCCAGTTACACAATACATTTTCCTTTTGTTCGATAAATAGTTATTTTTATATCCAAAAGCCTCAAAACCTGGTGGCGTAATGTTCAGAAATCAACAGGCTCAAGCAGTCATAAGGGCAGATGAAAATTTCCAAATAGTAATCCGTAAAGTTCGTAGAAACATGTCAAACGTTTTTTAATAATCAATCCTCAGGTGTTGTTTTTAACATAAATAATCGATACTATTTCAACGCGGACGGTAAACCTATTCAATAAAAGAGATCGAAGAAAATGGTCGAGCACAACTTTGCGGCATGGAACTAATCGAAAGGCTTAAACAGCTATCCACTGACTCGCGTTTTTGATAAACCTCTGCAAATTTCTCTGAAATAAAAGCCTTGAAACTATGTCCTAAAGACTGTTCAAGCACCCTGTGGAAGCCATTGGCAAAAGGAGTTATTGGTTGATATCCCTTTAAATGGAGGAAAGGCATGCAATGGAACAGGTTTTTTCCAAAATAAGAGGCACCTTCCGGGTTGGATTTTCCTCAGGTCTCGCTGCAAAATCAGTTATGTTTATACTCCACAGACAATATTTTGACAGTTTTAGAAACTTTAAGGTTGTTTTCTATCCTAATCTGTCATTTAATATGCATATTCTAGCATCTGAGCCTGAGAATAGGCACTACGCTCCCCCCCATTGGGAGGTGTAGAACATTATTTTTTCCAAAACATAACAATTTCTGCCCCCTTTCAATGAGGTTTTAAACTTGGGTCAAATATTTTCAGGTAGCCTTCCCCAAGCTTCCATCACATAAGTTGGGTGAATTCTTGCCCACTCTCCTGACAGAACTGTGTGGTGAACTGAAGTCAGGTTTGTAGAGCCTCCTTGCTCGCAACACTACTTTTTTCATTCTGCCCAACAAATGTTCTATATGAATTGAGATAGGGCTTTGTGATGGCCACTCCCAACACCTTGACTGTGTTGTCCTTAGCCATTTTGCCAACAACTTTGGAGTATCTTGGGGTCCATTGTCCATTTGGAAGACCCATTTGCGACCAAGCTTTAACTTACTGACTGATGTTTGAGATGTTTGCTCCCAATATATCCACATAATTTCTCCCTCATGATGCCATCCTATTTTGTGAAAGTGCAACCAGTCCCTGCAGCAAAGCACCCCCACAACATGTTGCTTTGGCTGCCAACCCCCGTGCTTCCGGTTGGATGGTGTTATTCGCTTGCAGCGTCCGCTTTTTCCTCCAAACATGAGCGATGGGCGTATGTGTGACTTTTCATGTTGAGGCCATCTTTGTGGAGTGGGCGGCATGGGGTGGTGCCAGGAGTGGCATAGTCTGAATCTGAGGGGGCCTAAATGGGGTGTGGGCATGGTTTGTCTTGGGGGGGGGTGTTGATTGGGTGTGGATGTCTGGGTGGGCTGTGGTCTGGATGTAGGTCAATCGTCGCGTGGGTCTCTATATGTAGTCCGGGGGGTCTGGGGCCGGGTTGGGCTGTGGCTCCCTTAGGGTCCAGGCGAAGGTGGGCTCTCCTGCTTTGTAAATAGGTGACCTGGTGGTAAAGGCTGTTCAAGTCCAGGGTGGAGGCGGTGGGGCCAGGTAGACATTTGGCTTTGAGTCACAGTCACGGGGAAATACTTGCATTTAACCTTATCATTCAGTCCTTAATAAATTAAAATATATCATTGTACATATTTTTTATCTCAGCTTTCAAAAGTAGCTTCAGAACTAAACATGAACTCCACTCCCGTTCCAGATGATGGGGGTTTTCAGGTTTCTGTTTGTTTGTTAGCCAGAGCATTTGCTGTATAATCTTGGAAATAATTCAACTTTGGTAGTAGGACCTCGTTCCGGTGAATTTTTGTCCAAAATCAGGTTGTAGGTTGAGAATTTTGATTTGGAGTGAAGGTTATGTTGAAAAATGGAGGCATCATCTGCTCATCTCCCCCTGTCTCTCTCTCTCTCCTCTTTCTCTGTCTCTTCTCTGTCTGTCTCTGTCCCTCAGGGTCCACCTGCACCGTCTCAGTGTGGATGTATTATCAGAGCTGAGGAACGCACAGAGCTGCGTGCCGGAACCGCCGGAGGAGAGAATGAGCAGCCCCTTGGTGTTTATACCAAACCACCCCAACATCCGCTGGGAATACTGCACCATTCCAAATGTGGAGAAGGTACACTCTAGAAAAAAAGGTGCTCATCTAGAACCTCAAAGGGTTCTTCGGTTGTCCCCATAGTGAGAACCCTTGGAAGAACCCTTTTGGTTTCCAGGTAGAACAACTATTGGGTTTCCATGTAGAACCCTTTTGGTTCCCAGCAGGTAGAACACTATGGGTTCCATGTAGAACCCTTTTGGTTCCAGGTAAGACCACTATTGGGTTCCATGTAGACACCCTTTTGGTTCCAGGGTAGAAACCCTATTGGTTGCCATGTAGAACCCTTTTGGTTCCATGTAGCACCCCTTTTGGTTCCATGTAGAAAACCGTTTTGGTTCCATGTAGAACCCTTATTGGGTTCCATGTAGAACCCTTTCCCCAGAACGGGTCTACAATGGAACCCAAATAATTTATACCTGGCACCAAAAAGGGTTCTGCTCTAATTAAACAGGGTTCTCCTAATGGGGACAGCCGAAGAAACAATTTTTTGGAACCATTTTTTCTTTTAATATTCCCAAATAATGACTTCCATAAGGTTGGAGACGCTGATCAGGAAGCAATATGGGCCCTAGCCTACAATGTATGGCTCGGGCCCAAGGTGTTTTTCCTGTTCAGGTCTTGAGAAAAAGGGCAAATTATTGAGCTACTGAATTGAGGTAAGATCCATTTGTTGATGACAGTCTTGGACTCTCTGTCCGCCTCAGTGGTAGTGAAGACGGAGTTATCGTTCCTCGCCAGAAATTCCTCCCCTCCTCCCTCACCTTCGCGTCTCTCCCGGCCTACTCCTATGATCATCATCATTGTCTACCTAGTCAGCCTTCGCAGCCCATAGCTTCCTCACCAATCATCATCATGTGGCAAGCGGAGGGAAGGAAGACATGCGACAGAACCACAAAGACGTACGGCTGGTGTCCAGCCAATATAGTAGAAGAGCGTACGCTGCGGTGTCCAGCCAATAAAGTAGAAAGATCGTACGCTGGGTGTCCGCCAATATAGTAGAAGACGTAGCTGGGTGTCAGCCTAATCTAGTAGAAGAACGATACGGCTGGGTGTCAGCCAATATAGTAGAAGAGTAGTACGCTGGGTGTCAGCCAATATAGTAGCGACGTACGCTGGGTGGTCAGCCAATATAGTCAGAAGACGTAGTAAACGTGGTTGTTATATAGTTAGTAACGTGGTTAGTAGGCATGGTTCAGTTATATAAGTTAGTTAACATGTTAGTTATATAGTTAGTAAACCATGGGTTAGTTATATAGTTAGTAACGTGGTTAGTTATATAGTTAGTAACGTGGTTAGTTATATAGTTTAGTAGCATGGTTAGTTATCTAGTTAGTAACGTGGTTAGTTATATAGTTAGTAGCATGGTTAGTTTATATAGTTCGTTAAGTGGTTAAGTTATATAGTAGTAACGTGGTTAGTTATATAGTTAGTAACGTGGTTAGTAACATGGTTATTATATAGTTAGTAGCATGGTTAGTTATTAGTTTAGTAACGTGGTTAGTAGCATGGTTAGTTTTATAAGTTAGTAACATGGTTTAGTTATAAGTTAGTAACATGGTTAGTTATATAGTTAGTACGTGGTTAGTTATATAGTTAGTAACGTGGTTAGGTTTATATAGTTAGTGAACATGGTTAGTTTATATTAGTTAGTAACGTGGTTAGTTATATAGTTAGTACGGTGGTTAGTTAAATAGTTAGTAACGTGGTTGACGGTTATATAGTTAGTACCGTGGTTCTGTCTGAATGGTGTTTTTACATAGTTAGTAACATGGTATCGTGAATGGTTATAAATAGTTATAACGTGGTGTTAGTTATATACGTTAGAACATGGTTGAGTTATATAGTTAGTAACCGTGGTTAGTAACGTGGTTAAACGGTTATATAGTTAGTAGCATGTGTAATGTAGTATATAGTTCAGTAACGTGGTGGTAGTTAGTATAGTTAGTAGGCATGGTTAGGAGATTATATAGTTAGTAAATGTTTAGTGTATATAGTTAGTAACATGGTTAGTTCATATAGTTAGTAACATGGTGTGAGAATTTATATAGTTAGTAAGCATGGTGATGTTATATAGTTTAGTAACGTGTTAGTACAATGGTTATAGAGTGTATTTATATAGTTAGTAGCATGGGTTATACGTTTATAGTTAAGTAACGTGGTTAGGTTATATAGTTAGTAAATGGTTTAGCAGTTTATATAGTTAGTAACGTGGTTTAGTATAATATAGTTAGATAACAATGGTTAAGGGGGTTATATAGTTTAGTAACCGTGTTAGTGACGTGGTTAAGTTTATAGTTAGTAGCATGGTTAGTGTATATAGTTTAGTAACATGGTGCTTTAGTGTATTATTATAGTTGTAACGTGGTGAATATTGTTATATAGTTAGTACGCGATGGTTGAGAATTATATAGTTAGTACGTGTTTAAGTGTTATATATGTTAGTAAACTGTGGCTCGTAGATTCTATTAGTTAGTACGGTGGGTTAGAGATTGATAGTAGTTAGTACAGTGAGTTCAGTATATATTAGTTAGTCAACGTGGTTAGTTATATCGTTTAGTAACGTGGGTTAGTATTAGATTATATGTTAGTAAATGGTCTAGTGTTATAGATAGTTAGTACATGGTTAACGTTATATAGTTCGTAAACTGTGGTTAGTTTCTAGTTAGTCAGCATGGTTTAGTTTTATAGTTAGGTGAACGTGGTTAGTTATTAGTTAGTACGTGGTTAGATTATATAGTTAGTACCTGTGGATTAGTATAAAGTTAGTAACGTGGTTGAGTGTTATATAGTTTAGTGAACGTGGTTAGATTTAATATGTTAGTAGCATGGTTAGTTACTATAGTTAGTAACGTGGTTAGATTATATAGTTAAGTACGTGGTTAGTTATCTAGTTGTAAACGGTGGTTTAGTTATATAGTTAGTAACATGGTGTAGTTTATTGGAAGCTAGGTTAGTAACGGACAGGTGGTTAGTTATATAGTTAGTAACGCGTGGTTTAGTTTATATAGTTAGTACCTGGTTAGTTATATAGTTAGTAAACTGTGGTTAGTTTATATAGTTAGTAACATGTTTAGTTATATAGTTAGTAACATGGTTTGGATTATATACGTTTAGATACATGGTTAGTTATATGGTTAAGTAAGGTGGTTTAGTTTTTATATAGTTAGTAACGTGGTTAGTAACGTGGTTTAGGTTATATAGTAGTGAAAACGTGGTATAGTTATATAGTTTAGTAACGGTGTTAGTAACGTGGTTTAAGTTTTATAATAGTTTAGTAACGTGGTTTAGTTATATAGTTAGTACGTGGTAGTCGTGGTTAGTTTATAATAGTTAGTAGCATGGTTAGTTTATATAGTTAGTAACACTGGTTAGTTATATAAGTTAGTAACGTGGTTAGTTAATAGTTAGTAACGTGGTTAGTTATATTAGTTAAGTAGCAATGGGTTAGTTTACTAGTTAGTAACGTGGTTCCGTTAATTAGTTAAGTAGCATGGGTTAGTTTATATAGTTTATAAGTGGTTTATTATATATTTAGTCACGTGTTTAGTTATAGTAGTTAGTAACATGGTTCGGGTTATATAGTTTATGTAACGTGGTTAGTTCATATTAGTTAGTTACGTGGTTAGTTGTTATATACGTTAGTCATCGGATGGTTTAGTATAATATAGGGTTAGTAACGTGGTTAGTTTATATAGGTTGAAGTAATCAGTGGTTAGTTATTATAGTTTAGTATAACATGGTTAGTTATAATAGTTTAGCTAAAGGTGGTTAGGTTATATTAGTTAGTACATGGTTAGTTTATAATAGCTGTAGTAACTACGGTGGTTAGTATAATAATAGTTTGAAGTGGTTCAGTTCTATAGTTAGTAGCATGGTTAGTTATATAGTTAGTACGTGGTTAGTTATATAGTTAGTAACCCCGTGTTTAGTTAATATATAGTTGGTATGCTGTGGTTAGTTATATATAGTTTAGTGAAGCGTGGGGTAGTTTATATATTTAGTTAGTAGCATGGTCTAGTTTATAAATTATAGTTTAGTACCGATGGAGTGACACACTGAGGGGCTTAGAGGCAGACAGTGCCTGCAATAGTTACTTTTGTTCGAACTTTTAAAGAACAGTCAGACCTAGAGTTCTGAAATTTTAGAAACCTGTTCTAGAGCTCAGGTCGATTGTGCACGGTGAGTTATGTGGCTCTAGAAGGTTCTCAGACCGATTAACAGCCTCGTGCATTTGCAATGACTTCAATTCATTTTGAGCATTACGAAAATGGCGACATTTAGAAAAGTCCCAGAGTCGCAAGACTAGGTGCATTGAAACCGGCTCGGCCCATAGAGACAGACCCCAACGTTTCTGTCTGATTGCTCATTCAAGCACCCCGTAGCAAGGCATGGGAAAAAGTGGATTTTCAGCACCAATTAAGGTCTTCCTCGGGCACCGAATGACCTATCAAGCCGAAACTTGGGATTCGAGGTCGCCTCACATAGGCCTACACATAATGTCAGAACTGGACCTGAAGCTAGAACGTAACTACGTGTTATATGTTTTTATTATGGTTTAAATGGAAGGCGCTGTGAATTTTGGGCCTGCTCTGAAATATGTGATAGTTGGCTTCTAAACGAGTTGGAAAAAGTCAGTTTGGAGTCAGTTTGTATCAGTTTGGTGTCTGAAAATATCTAATTGACTGATGGACGGTGACTTGCTGGATGACTTTTGTACATTTGCAATAGGTTTAAACAGTGATAGACAATCACCAAATTGACATTTTGAAATCAACACCAACGAGCGATGGAGAGGAACCAGAATCACTGCCCGGCCATCCCGAGTTCATCGGGCCAGTCAATTTCGCATTCCTGCAGTATTTTTGAGCATGTCAAATTCGTGATGGTAAATGCCCATTGAAACATATTGCAAATGGACAGCCGTGCACCTGGTGATTGGAACGGGTTACCAGGAGCACATTTTTAAAATGGTTTTTAATGCCTTTAGGGAGGTGCAAGGGGTCCACGGTTGGGTAAGGAGCACCCCCCCCCAGGGGGGTGCTCCTTGGGTCTTGACTTGATGTGCATTTGCAATCTGAAAATTTACTGTTGAGCGTGCTCGCCATCTATTGGATTTTTGCTGTGTGACAATTGGCATTTGTTATATGACGTTTGCAATAAGTTTTGAATGAAATGCCGTCCATTTGAGTGGTATTGTACATCGTGTATATGTTTCGTACGGTGCCAATAAGTTCCCATTAATTTTTGTCCCTTACAAAGGAAATAGAACAATTGTTTTATCCATAGCATAGGAAACATCACATGCACACTCACACACTAACACATGCACATGCACGAACACACACACACACACGAACACTCACACATGCACAACACAAGAGGTTGGTGGTACCTTAATAGGAGGTTGGTTGCACCTGACTGCCTCGCCTGGTTCACCAACTACTTCTCAGATAGAGTTCAGTGTGCCAAATCGGATGGCCTGTTGTCCGGACCTCTGGCAGTCTCTATGGGGGTGCCACACAGGGTTAAAATCTCGGGCCGACTCTTTTCTGCTTATGTATCAATGATGTCGCTCTTGCTGCTGGTGATTCTCTGATCCACCTCTATGCAGACGACACCATTCTGTATACATCTGGCCCTTCTTTGGACACTGTGTTAACAAATCTCCAAACGAGCTTCATAGCCATACAACACTCATTTCGTGGCCTCCAAATGCTTTTAAATGCTAGTAAAACTAAATGCATGCTCTTCAATCGATTGCTGCCTGCACCCGCCTGCCCGACTAGCATCACCACTCTGGACGGTTCTGACTTTGAATATGTGGACAACAACAAATACCTAGGTGTCTGGTTAGACCAGGGGTGGGCAAACTTTTTGACTCGCGGGCCACAATGGGTTCTAAAATTTGACAGAGGGGCCGGGCCAGGAGCATTTGGAGGGAGTGTTTGGGCCGGATATACTAAAGCATTAAATGTAGTGTGTGCAAACCTCATAGCACAGTAAGAACACTACAACCCAATTTATTAACTGTCTTTCAAATGTGAAAAATAGCCCTTATCAGTTAATAAATTTGTCTCAAGGAATATGCAAGATATGGCATTTACATACTATTTCGCAGATACCGGGATGAGGAACCTTACCAACCAAGTAGAGATTCCGGCTCTCAACAGACATGTTCGTATTTTTCTTTTAAAGAAGCCCTCCTGTTCGTCCACTCATTACCTGTATATTAACTGGCTCTACCTGTTTGAATCTCAGTACCGTATAAAAAACAACCTGACTCGCGACGACATCTCAATCAAACAGACTCCACACCTCTCCACATCGGGCAACAAGAGACCCAGGTAGAGGAAACTAAAAAAGCGTTCTAAAGGACACATCAGGGACAAATTGTTAGACCTGCAACAAGGCTTAGAGATGGGACTACAGGACACATAGGCAAGCAGCTTGGTGGGAATAGGCAACAACTGTTGGCGCAATATTTAGAAAATGAAGATAGTTCAAGTGACGGTCAATCACCCTCTGGTCTGGGGCTCCGATGGCAAGACTCACCTCGTGCGGTGGCATCAATGATCATGAGACGGGAAGGTGAGCGGACACACCAGAACTACAACCGGTGCATTGGGACCCTGGGTCACTGACCCTGAAGAGAGACTTGGGACCACAGTCTCAAAGACACAGTTAGGAGCTATAGAGACACCACCTTACGCCGTCAATGTGATTAAAAAATCCCGTGCAGTGGCACGCAAGTTCCCCTGCTCAAGCCAGCCAGTCCAGGAGCCATCTGAGTTTTGCCAATTGACCATTGGATATCCAGAGAAGGAATGGGAAAGGTCAGTTGGTTCTGATGAGACAAAATTAGTTTTTGTTCTAAAACCTCCACCGCCGTGTTTGGAGGAGAGAGCAGAAGCGATGGAGACAACCCCAAAGAACACCATCTCAACCGTGAAGCAGGAGGGGACAACTCATTACTTTGGGAGTGCTTTCTGCAAATGGACCACAGGGGG
>NW_019944062.1:22168-24980 GCF_002910315.2 Salvelinus sp. IW2-2015 | reverse complement strand
TGATCAAATACTTATGTCATGCAATAAAATGCAAATTAATTACTTAAAAATCATACAATGTGATTTTCTGGATTTTTGTTTTAGATTCCGTCTCTCACAGTTGAAGTTTACCTATGATAAAAATTACAGACCTCTACATGCTTTGTAAGTAGGAAAACCTGCAAAATCGGCAGTGTATCAAATACTTGTTCTCCCCACTGTATAACACATATGGAATCATGTAGTAACCAAAAACAGTCTTAAACAAAACAAAATATATTGTTTTTTTGAGATTCTTCAAAGTAGCCACCCTTTGCCTTGATGACAGCTTTGCACACTCTTGGCATTATCTCAACCAGGTTCACCTGGAATGCTTTTCCAACAGTCTGGAAGGAGTTCCCACATATGCTGAGCACTTGTTGGCTGCTTTACCTTCACTCTGCGGTCCAACTCATTCCAAACCATCTCAAATGGTTTCAGGTCGATTGGGTTGAAGTTGGGTGATTGTGGAGTCCAGGTCATCTGATGCGGCACTCCATCACCCACCTTCTTGGTCTAATAGCCCTTACACAACCTGGAGGTGTGTGTTGGGTCATTATCCTGTTGAAAAACAAATGATAGTCCCACTAAGCGCAAACCAGAAGGGATGGTGTATCACAGTAGAATGCTGTGGTAGCCATACTGGTTAAGTTTGCCTTGAATTCTAAATAAATCACTGCCAGTGTCACCAGCAAAGCATCCCCACACCATCACCCCTCCTCCTCCATGCTTCACGGTAGGAACCACACATTCATAGATCATCCGTTCACCTACTCTGCATCTCAGAAAGACACTGTGCTTCTTTCTAAAGATCTGATTCAACTGTATATCTGAATATGTAGGTTTCTTCACTCTACCCAAACCAAAAACAGATTTAATGTATATATGAATAGTGTGGAAATAAATAATATTTTGCCTCCTGATGTCGTTCCTATATACAGTGCATTAACAAAGTTTTCAGACTCCTTGACTTTTTCCACATTTGCATCATTCTGGCAACAATGACTGAAACTTAAATAACGTGCCATAGAATTCAACTTGATCAGAGTCCACCAGTGGTAAATTCAATTGAAGGTCCGTAGTCAGGGAGTTGCCCAAGACCCCGATGGTCACTCTAACAGAGCTCCAGAGTTCATTTGTGGAGATGGGAGAACCTTCCAGAAGGACAAAAGGACAACAATCTCTGCAGCACGCTAATGTCGTAGGACATATAGGGAGCTGTGTAACCTGTCACCCCTTTACCAATGACTTGAGAGTGTCTGAAGGACCTATAAGGAGCTGTGTAACCTGTCACNAGTATATAATATGTTACAGGCTGTATAGGAGGTCTCTGGGGTATTGTAGTATATAATATGTTACAGGCTGTATAGGAGGTCTCTGGGGTATTGTATAACATGTTGTTTCTATGTTACAGACTGTATAAAGGCAGTGCGGGTTATTGTGGTGCGTACCGTGGTAACGTGTGTCGGGACATGTTAAGGAGCGATGCCCTGGTCTTCTTTAACTCCTCCCTCAACGACCCCGAGGACACACAGGAGTTCATGGCTCAGAGCGCCTGGGCCGATCTGGACAGACTGGGCATGCTCTGTAGCCCTGCCGCCCACTCCCTGCTCTGTCATCTCTCCTTCCAGGACTGCATCCCCTCTGGCCTGGGACCTGTCCCTAAACCAATCTGCAGGTAATCCCTTCTGGCCTGGGTCCTGCACCTAAACCAATCTGCAGGTAATCCTTCTGGCCTGGGTCCTGCACCTAAACCAATCTGCAGGTAATCCCTCTGGCCTGGGACCTGTCCCTAAACCAATCTGCAGGTAATCCCTCTGGCCTGGGTCCTGCACCTAAACCAATCTGCAGGTAATCCCTCTGGCCTGGGACCTGTTCCTAGACCAATCTGCATGCAACCCTACAGGAAGTGTACACAAATGTGTGTCATAGACAGCACGCTAATTCAATAACATTGCAGTAGAAATGCATCCCAATGTAACTGCCTCATGATCTAGGAAAGTCATCCTTGTGTATAGCACATAGCCCACGTACTGCACACATATGGCTGTCGGCTTTGGGATCGTCTGTTCCATGTTGTCATGGKTGGATGCAGTGTGTTGTCTTCCATGTTTGATTATCGGTGAATATTGGATGACGTTTCTCTAGCACAGTAAGGTAAAGAAATAGTACAGTCCAGGGCCTACGTAAAACACACATATGGGTTTTGGGTTTGGGATCTTCTGGCCACAGCCAACAATGACAGCATCAACAGTGTTGGTTGCTGTTTCTCTACTGTGTTACTCCAGGGAGCACTGTCTGGCAGTGAAGGAGCTCTACTGTCATAAGGAGTGGCCCCTGATGGTAGGGAACTCCCATAAAGGCCTGTACTCCTCTGGCTCCTCCGGCCCCTCCGGCCTCTCTATCCCCCTGCCTGACTGTATGGCTCTGCCCTCACAACACACAACACCAGGATCCTGCACACCCATCCCCTTTGTCGGTAAGAGATACTGAAACATGCTGTGTCCCAAATCGAACCCTATTCCATTTAGTGCAATACATTTTCCAGAGCCCTATGGGCCTAACCTTAGCCATAACTTACTGTACCTCTAACCTTAGCCCTAACTTACTGTACCTCTAACCTTAGCCCTAACTTACTGTACCTCTAACCTTAGCCCTAACTTACTGTACCTTAGCCCTAACTTACTGTACCTTAGCCCTAACTTACTGTACCTCTAACCTTAGCCCTAACTTACTGTACCTCTAACCTTAGCCCTAACTTACTGTACCTCTAACCTTAGCCCTAACTTACTGT
>NW_019944062.1:18880-21209 GCF_002910315.2 Salvelinus sp. IW2-2015 | reverse complement strand
TTGCTATACTAATCTACTCTCTAATACTAGATATTCTCTAATACTAATTTAATATCTAATACTAGTAATTCTCAATACTAAATAATTATATTATCTAATACTAATCTACTCTCTAATACTAGTATATTCTCTAATACTAATATATTATCTAATACTAATCTATACTCTAATATTCATGATTTGTCTCAAACACTCTTTGTGTTTTAGATATAAAGAAAGATCAAGTCACAAGTAAGTTTAGTTTCATGTCTTTTATCTGAGTTCTAAGAATTGTACTTTGTAAATAGAATATGTAAAAAAAAGTGTTAATGTATTTTTTTTCAAACGTTATATACAATACTACGTGTCTTACTTGCAGTCTAATAATGATGATTTGTTTGAACAGCAACGTGTTACAATGACAAAGGAAGGTTCTACCAAGGACCAGTCAACATCACCAGCTCCGGTATCCCCTGTCAGAGATGGAGCCAACAGGTAAATCACTTTAAATGTTAATAAATATAGGGATAGCCCCCTTTTTTTTACATTTTCRCCTAAAATGACACCCAAATCTAACTGCCTGTAGCTCAGGCCCTGAAGCAAGGATATGCATATGCATGGTACCATTTGAAAATAAACACTTTGAAGTTTGTGGAAATTGAAAGTAGGAGAATATAACACAATATATYGAGTAGAAGAAAATACAAAGTAAAACTAAAGTTTTTTTTTCTAGCACCATTTTTGAAATGTAACAGAAAGGTCCCAGTTCTAGCCATCACTCTGGTTGTAACTCCGATGGTGTCCACCAGATGGCAGCAGTGCATGTGCAAAGTTTCAAAGTTGCAGACGGATAATTTGAAGTATGAGCAAACTACATGACATTTAGTGTGAAGTCACCCAGGCACATTTGGGCAAATCGTGAAGGAGACATTTGCATTAATATTACATTTTTCTGCAATAATATCGTCAAATCTGTATACTTGGACTTTGATTTAGCTTTTCCAGTATTAGTAGCCATATTATCAACAAAAAACAAAACAAAAATATTTATTTAGCCCTTCGTACATCAGCTGATATCTCAAAGTGCTGTACAGAAACCAAGCCTAAAACCCCAAACAGCAAGCAATGCAGGTGAAATTATAAGTTCAACATTTGCAACAAAAAAAAACAGTTTTTATAACTTAATATTCTGATAATTTTTGTGCAAATGGAAAAGGTCAACAACAACATAACATGTCGCACAAGGTTAGCAGAGAAACACTACAGACTGAAGGGGTTTCCAGATACTCCCGTCATTGCCTAGCTTTGTTTGACCCCGGTTGATGCTTATTTTTATTTATTCCATCAAATGAAGACCGGCTGTGTAATCAGCGTGCCATGGAGTCGCTCTCGGACCAAGTTTGGTGTCCTATAGGATATACTACACCCCTAATGATATAGTGAGGTCTGGTTACGTTCTAGGATCTCTGAGAAATAAATACGGACGTAATTTGACTGGTTGAAACAATGTTTAGGGTTAGATTTTCACAGATTCATTTCTTTGCAAATTGAACGAGTGGAAATACCAAATCGGACCTTTTTAGGAWATGAAMAATTATTTTATCTAACAAAATGACACTTCATGTTATCTCTGGGACCCTTTGGGTGATAAATCAGAGCAAGATTCCAGAATGTAAGTACACATTTCACCTTCAGAGGTGAATTTATCAAACCTATCGCGGTGAAAAAAGTGTTTTGTTGTTAGGAGCTCTCCTCAAACAATAGCATGGCATTTTTTCGCAGGAATAGCTACTGTAAATTGGACAGTGCAGTTATATTAACAAGAATTTAAGCTTTCAGCCGATATAAGACACTTATATGTACCGACATTTGTTGTGTCTCTAAAATCTGCGATCGTGACACAGGGCGTGCATGATTTACAACTGTCCCGTTAACGGGACGCCTTACCCTAAGTGAGTGTACTAGTAACTCTCTGTTGTGTGGCGCAGTTGGTAGAGCATGTAGCTTACCACGCCCAAAATAGTGGGTTTGATTCCTACTGGGGCCACCCATGACAAAATGGACACTACCGGTCAGAAGTTTGGCACCAGCAACTCATTCAAGGGTTTGTCTATATTTTTTACTATTTTCTACATTGTAGAATAATAGTGAAGACATCAAAACTATGATACAGTGGGGAGAACAAGTATTTGATACACTGCCGATTTTGCAGGTTTTCCTACTTACAAAGCATGTAGAGGTCTGTAATTTTTATCATAGGTACACTTCAACTGTGAGAGACAGAATCTAAAACAAATATCCAGAAAATCACATTGTATGATTTTTAAGTAATTAATTTGCATTTTATTGC
>NW_019944062.1:0-18855 GCF_002910315.2 Salvelinus sp. IW2-2015 | reverse complement strand
CCAGCATGACCGCGGTTGGCGATGGGTCAGTCATGGTGTGGTGGCATTTCTTTTGGGCCGCACAGCCCCCATTTGCTCCGAGAGGTGAGCCTGACTTCCATTAGTACCGAGATGAGATCCTCAGACCCCTTGTGAGACCATATTGCTGACACATGCACAGTTGTGCCTGCTGGAGTCATTTTGCAGGGCTCTGGCAGTGCAACCTCCCTGCACAAGCGAGGTACAGGTCCTGCTGCTGCGGTTGTGCACTCCTACGCTCCTCCAACGTCTCCTGATGTACCTGGCCTGTCTCCTGCGTAGCGCCTCCATGCTCTGGACACTACGCATGACAGACACAGCACAACCTATTTTGCCCAGCTCGCAGTGAGTGCTGCCATCCTGGATGAACTGCACTACCTGAGCCACTTGTGTGGGTTGCAGACTCCGCTCTCATGCTACCACTCTAGAGTGAGAGCACCCCAGCATTTCAAAAGTGACCAAACATCAGCCAGGAAAGCATAGAACTGAGAAGTGTCTGTGGTCACACCTGCAGAAAATCACTCCTTTTTTGGGGGTGTCTTGCTAATTGCCTATAATTTCCACCTTTTGTCTTATTGCCATTTGCACAACAGCATTGTGAAATGTAATTGTCAATCAGTGTGGCTTCCGTGAAGTTGGACAGTTTGATTTCACAGAAGGTCGTGATTGACTTGGAGTTTACATTGTGTTGTTAAGTGTTTCCCTTATCTTCTTTTGAGCAGTGTAGTTATTAAATATGTGCCACTGGCCTGAGTCTCACTACAATAGCTTTACAAGAAAACAAAGCTTCAAAAAATAAGTACAGTTTTAAAAGCGAAAGAACTACTCAATGAATAACTCAAAATATTCCTTTCAAAAATACTTTATTTATGTTCACAGTGTCCGCTCTTTAAATAACAGCTATGACGAGTTATGTCACACTAAGTATGCAATTTTAATTAAAATAACATTAAAAATATATCATTAGTTAAGTGTATTGCATGTACTAAGAACTGAAAACTTCTTAAACAAAGAGAACCAAATATCTACTATACACCAGGGGTTCTCCAAAACACGGCGTCCGTGGACTCCTAGGTCCCTGGTGTAATGCGAAGGGTCTGTGAAATAAAAATGTCATGAACGTATTCAAGTACCACAATTGATTCTGTATCTTACTTAATATAGAAGGGTGTGGGTCACTGAAAGAATGCTCAGAAACACCTGCCTGGCCTTGCTCGAGAATATCAAGGGTTTCGAGTACCCCAAAAAAGTTTGAAACCACTGCCTATCCACACTTACTGAACTAATGAACAAAACGTACCAACATATGTTTCCTTGTTCAATGGATCCAACAAAAGCTGAGCAGAATATTCCCTCTTAGACTGTCCAGTGTCTTTATATACATTACAGACAAACTAGCTGTTCAGTCTCTCTTGGCCCTTGCTACCCTAGCCAAGTCTTCAACCTGTGCAGTGCATGAAAACTTCCCTCTCAACCTCAAATGAAGACACTGCCACCACAAGCAAAATTGCTGGATCAGCACCTCAAACTTGGTCAAAACAACCCCAGCACCTCCACTGGAAGCCTCCTAGGACCTCTGCTGCCTCTCCACGCTGCTACAGGGTAATTTGTTGTGAAATGGAGCAACTGCACTGAAAGAGAAATAGTTTCAGCTCAGGTATGATCTAGAGACTCAACTCCCCCGTGAGAAGCCGCTCTTTCCAACTTTTACAGGACGTTTTAGACTGTCCGTGGTCAAAACAGTCGCCACACAGAACCTCCACACCATCCAACAACTTTAACAAATTCCTGCCCTATAGTGATCCCCTGCTTTGCCAGCAAATCGTCTTGAGTGTGCTAGTCAGTGGATTCAATGAGTCACATCAAAGTTGTTGCTATCTCATACAGTGTAAGGTAGCCTTCGTCATTTTCTTGCCCTAAGAGAGGACCGCTCACACTCGACTGCACCTGCATACCAAGACAGTCTGAGTTTTCTTCTGCAGTGAATGATCTTAGGCATTCAAGCTCTCCAAGAACAGCAGAGGGCAAGTGTGAGGCCGTAACAACATGTCTCTCTTGCCCTTGCTGAAGTGCTCAAATAAGCCACTGCAGTGAAGCTTCTTGGATGCAGTTTCCATCTCCCTCTAGGCTGCTTAGTACCCGCTCATAGCTGCACCTAGCACAGCTCTAGTAGCAGTATTCCGGCACAGCACCTATGTTGAATAGGGGTTGCAGGGTGGTTCAGATGATGTTCTTCGGACGTGGGCAATTGAGTTCAAACCATGCTCCTTAAACTTTCCTGACTGGCCACTAGAGACACGTAACTGATGGACCCAAGAAAGGGGAATCCAGCGATCAGTGGGGAGGCTGAGCAGCCAGCCTGGTGTAATCAGATTTACACAGTGTGCTCCATCCAAATGCACATAGTATGGCTCATGCCTCCTCACAATTGCCTTTTGCACTGGTGTATTTTCCTGCCAGTGTTAGAGGCACCATTCGTAACTTTGCCCATGTAAAGCCAACATGGCAAAAATTAGCCTCAACAACACAGTCAGTTGCCACTTTCGCAATTGCCCTCACCTGTTGTATCCAACACCCTGTATAGCCCAATAAACTCCTTCGTGAGGACAAGGTCATGGGTCAACATAACACAGGAGACACACCTCCTGTTCAGCCACCATAGACATCTTGCGTACCATCAACAATTTGCTGAATAATTGCACAATCGAAAGAACCTTAATCTCAGCTGCAACGCCTCGATGACTGCATTGTCCTCATGATGTCAGAATTTCATTCTGGCTTTGGACTTGTGTAGGCAGTTGTGTATGCTCTGTTAACCACTCCAGTAAAATGGGATCATCCGCTTCTGCCCTAAGTTTCAAAAATCTATATAAATTGTCATCCTTGTGGCCTCTAAAGCTTTCCCCTGTCTTGCTACATGCGCACCAAACTAACAATTTTCATAGAAGTCAATGCCTTGCGTCCCTCCTGCTGTTTTACCACACACGCTGGAAACTGGGCACTTTTGGATTAGCTGTGGTCGCTTGATTTACAGTTACAAAGTCGGCAGTGGGTTTGGCAGTTCTTGATTGCTGTGAATTTACAATGGCTTTTCTCGCAGTTCCAAATCCTACCACTAATGAAGGCAGCATCCTCTCTTTGGCCAAAAGATGCTGGCTTGAAAACCCTTGCGACAGTGAAAACACAACACTCCTTTTTAGGATGGATCTTTAATGTAGCCAGGAGGAAATCACGAAACCATTCCTTGAAAACATCAACATGTTGGCTCGGTTCCATAAATTGTGGGTGTGGCTATATGGTTTATATGCCAGAATTGAAAATGACCCTAAAAAGCTTTGTAAATCATTAATAGTACTACCAAATAAACCAAAACTAAACAGTATTGGATGATGAACATCAAAGGGGAGATAGTATATGAAAAGCAGAGGTTGCCAATGAATCAACTCTTTTTTACTTCTCGTTCCAGCAAGCTGGTTAGCAGATGCTGGCCCACCAGTTCTGGTTTGTTATGGAAAGCAACCAATCAAAGAAGTATTATGTAGAGTTAGCGGTTCAGCCAAACTCTCTTTTTTTTGCCAAAGGGTAGCAGCCAAAATAGTCAGTATGTGCAGGCTGTAAATGCTCCAAAGCCACAGGCCTGGATAATATTACTTCAAAGGTTCGAATTAGATTCTTGCTGTGCAAATTGCCCCTTTATTACGCAATAACTGTTTAATCTCATCTCTTGAACAATTCACCTTTCCCAGGACATGAAAACAAGCTAAATTATACCTCTGTATTAAGAAGGGAATAAAGTCTGACCCTGGAAATTATAGTCCTTATTTATCAGGAAGGATCAAGACGCAGAGGTTAATGGTTCACTGTCTCAGGCAAAACCAATGATGTGGCGTTCCGCAGGGGAGCGGCTTGGCGCTCTCTGTTTTTATTGTATATTAGATGATATGTAAAGATGCTTGTTCTTGCCATCTTTTTCTTTTTGCGAAGACTCTACACTTCTGGTGCTCTCACAAAAGTAAAACTATTTGAGAAGAGCATACTTATCACAGAGCTTACAACATTAGCAAATGCTTGGAAGATAATAAGATATCTTTGCACTTAGGGAAACTAAGCAATTATTTTGGGATCCAGACCTAAATTGGTAGATCGTCTGGAATCAGAGGGATTAGGGGTGAGGTGCTGACTACTAAACCCTCTGTTTAGCACTTGGATGTATCCTGATGGAAGCTTGAGCGTGTGAGCATGGCCAATAAGGGCTAGGAACTTTAATGCCAGGACTAAGTTTTTACTAGAAGTCCAATCTGCTGATAAGGACTCCATGAAAAGTGCTAGCTACTCCCTCATTCAATGCCATTTTGACGATGCTTAGACTTCCTGGTTTGGGCTTATCTAAAACTTATGAAAGGGGAAGGCTCCAGATAGCCAGAATAAGTTGATCAAGGGCTAGTATGAAGGTGAGGTCCACATACTCACCTAGGCGGAAGCGTTGCCTTTCAGGAACTAACACTAGGCTGCCTGTTGAGCTAGGGTGTCCCAATTAGGCTAAGGTTATTTACAGGCATATTTATGGTCCTGCGCCCAGATATCTAAAGTGATACTTCCTCGTGTTAGGGAATGCACACAATCACAGCACCAGATCATATTGGCTTGCTGAAATGTTGCTATACAGGTTCAGGGTCAGTAATGCTGGAAAGGTACGTTTCTTGTATTACTGGAGCGCTCAAATGGAATAATGATTGCCTCTGCCTAGAAAAAACAACATCCTCTTCTGACAGCTTAAAAAATAAAGTTAAATATGTTTGATGTCCTCTGCTTGAAAATATGAATAACCCCTATGTGGAATGAATAATTGATGATACAGTGGGGGGAGAACAAGTATTTTGATACACTAGCCAATTTTTGCAAGGTTTTCCTACTTACAAAGCATTAAGAGGCTGTAATTTTTATCATAGGTACACTTCAACTGTGAGAGACAGAAATCTTAAAACAAAATCCAGAAAATCACTTGTATGATTTTTAAAAGTAATTAATTTGCATTTTTATTGCATGACATAAATATTGATACATCAGAAAAAGCCAGAACTGAAATATTTGGTACAGAAACCTTAAGTTTGCCAATTACAGAGATCATACGTTCCTTGTAGTTCTTGAACCGCAGGTGTCTGCAGCCACACTGCCAGCAGGGATTTTAGTCCCACTCCTCCATTTACAGACCTCTCCAGATCCTTCAGTTTCGGGGCTGTCCTGGCGCCAATACGGACTTTCGCGCTCCCTCCAAAAGATTTTCTATTGGTTCAGGTGTGGAGACTGGCTAGGGGCCACTCCAGGACCTTGAGATGCTTCTTACGGACCACTCCTTAGTTGCCCTGGCTGTGTGTTTCGGTCGTTGTCATGCTTGGAAACCCAGCCACGACCCATCTTTCAATGCTCTTACATGAGGGAAGGAGTTGTTGTCAAGATCTCGCCGATACATGACCCCAATGCCATCTCCCCTCAATACGGTGCAGTCGTCCTGTCCCCTTTGCAAAAAGCATCCCCAAAGAGTAGGTTTCCACTCCATGCTTCACGGTTGCAGATGGTGTTCTTGGGGTTGTACTCCATCGCTTCGATGCTTCCTCCAAACACGGCGAGTAGTTTAGAGTCCAAAAAGCTCTACTTTTTTGTCTCATTCAGAACCACATGACCTTCTACCTTTCCTTCCTACTGGATCATCCAATGGCATTGGCAACCTCAGACGGGACCCCTGGCTGCGCTGTGCTTGAGCAGGGGGACCTTCGCTGCGCCTGCAGGAATTTTTAATCCAGTGACGGCGTAAGTGTGGTGCTTACCTAATGGTAGTTTCTTTGAACTGTGGTCCCTAGTCTCTCTCAGGGTCATGACCCAGGACCCATGCCCAGTTGTAGTTCTGGGCTGATGTCCCTCAACTCTCGCGTCATGATCATTGATGCCCCCTGCCGGTGCAGATCTTGCCATCCGGACGCCCCAGACCAAGGTGGATTGACCGTCACTAGAACTATTCTTCATTTCTAATTATTGGCACAACAGTTGTTGCCGATATTCACCAAGCTGCTTGCCTATTGTCCTGTAGTCACATCTCTTAGCCTTGTTGCAGTCTTACAAATTCTTCCCTGATGTCGCTTACAGTAACGGTTGTTAGTTTCTTCCTCTTGGGGCTCTGTTGGCCGATTTGGAGAGGTGTGTGAGTATGTTTGATTGAGATGTCGTTGATCACGTGTTGTCTATAGTATTATGATCGACGATTCAAACAGGTTCGAGTTAATACAGGTAATGAGTGGAGAACAGGAGGCTTCTTAAAGAAAAACAACATGTCTGTGAGAGCCGGAATTCTTACTGGTTGGTAGGTGATCAAATACTTATGTCATGCAATAAAATGCAAATTAATTACTTAAAAATCATACAATGTGATTTTCTGGAATTTGTTTTAGATTCGTCTCTCACAGTTGAAGTACCTATGATAAAAATTACAGACCTCTACATGCTTTGTAAGTAGGAAAACCTGCAAAATCGGCAGTGTATCAAATACTTGTTCTCCCCATGTATCCATATGGTCTTGTTACCAAATATAGTCTTAAAACAAAACAAAAAATATATTGTTTTTTTTGAGATTCCTTCAAAAGAGGCCACCGCTTTGCCTTGAGTGACACGCTTTGCCAAGCACTCTGCATTATCGTCAAACCAGTGTTCACACTGGAATGCTTTTCCAACAGTCTGGAATGGAGTCTCCCACATATGCTGAAGCACTTGTTGGCTGCTTCTACCACTTCACATGCTGCGGTCCAACTCATTCCAACCTCTCAAATGGTTCAGGTCGTTGGGTTGAAGTTGGGTGATTTGGAAGTCCCAGGTCATGCTGATGCGGCACTCCAGTGCACCCACCTTCTTGGTCTAATAGCCTTACACGAACCTTGGAGGGATGTGTTGGGTCATTTATCCTGTTGAAAAACAAATGATAGTCCCACTAAGGCAAACACAGAAAGGATGGTGTATCACAGTTAGAATGCTGTGGTAGCCGATTACTGGTTAAGTTTGCCTTTAATTCTAAATAAATCCTGCCAGCTGTCCACCAGCAAAGCAGTCCCCAACCAATCACCCTCCTCCTCTCCATGCTTCACGGTAGGGAAAAACCAACATTCTGAATCATCCCCGTTGCACCTACTCTGCATCTGCAGAAAGGTACACTGTCGCTTCTTTCTAAAGATGTGAATCAACGTGTATACTCGAATATGTACGGTTTTTCACTCCTACCCCAAGACCAAAACACAGAAATTTAATGTATAATATGAATAGTGTGGAAATAGAATAATATTTTGCCTCCCTGATGTCGTTCCTGATATACAGTGCGGATTAACAAAGTTTTCAGACATCCTTGACGTTTTTCCACATTTGCATACATTTCTAGGCAAAATGACTGAAACTTAAATAACGTGGCCATACGAATTCAAACTTGATCAAGAGTCACCATGGTAAATCAAATTGAAGGTCCCGTAGTTCAGGAGTTGCCCAGACCCCCGATGGTCACATCTAACAGAGCTCCAGAGTTCATTTTGTGGAGATGGAAACCTTCCAGATAGGACAAAAGGACAACAATCTCTTGCAAGCATCGCTAATGTCGTACGACATTATAGGGAGCTGTGAACCTGTCACAGCCTTTAACAATGAACTTGAGAGTGGTCTGAAGGACCTATAGAGGAGCCTGTGTAACCCTGTCACCCGCTCTTTACCAATGACTGAGATGGCTGAAGACCTATAAGGGAGCTGTTTAAACTCTGTACTCCTTTACGCAATGACTTGAAGAGTGGCTGAAGGACCCTTATAAGGAGACTTGTTAACCTGTCAACTCCCTTTACCAATAGACTTGATGAGTGGCTGAAAGGACCCTATAAGGAAGCTGTGTAACCTGTCCTTCCTTTACCAATGACTTGGAGGTGGCTTGAAGGACACTATAAGGATGTTAAGCCTGTCACTCCTTTACCAATACTTGAAGAGTGGGCTGACCAGGACCTATTAAGGAGCTGTGTAACCTGTCCTACTTCCTTTACCAATCGACTTGAGAGTGGGCTGAAAGACACCTATAAGGAGCTGTGTCACCTGTCACCGGGCCCTTTACCAAATGACTGAGAGTGTACCTGAAGGACCTATAAGGAAGCTGTGTAACACTGTCACCCGTTTTACCAAATGACGTGAGAGTGTCTGAAGACCTATAAAGGGAGGCTGTGTAACCTGGTCACCCCTTTACCAATGACTTGAGAGTGACTGAACGGAGCCTATAGAGGAGCTGGTCACGCTGTCAACTCCTTAACAAATGACTTGGGAGTGGCTGAAAGGACCTATAAGAGCTGTGTAACCTGTCATCCTTTACCATGACTTGAGAGTGGGCTGAAAGGGCATATAAGGAGCTGTGTAAGCCTGTCACCCCTTTAACCAAATGACTTGAGAGTGACTGAAGGACTATAGAAGGCTGTGTAACCTGTCACTCCTTTACCAATGACTTGAGAGTTGGCTGAAGGGCATATAAGAGCTGTGTAACCTGTCACCGCCTTTACCAATGACCTTTGAGAGTGACTGAAGGACCTATAAGGCAGCTGTTGTACCCTGTCACTCCTTTACCAAATGACTTGAGGTGGCTGAAGGACCTATAAGGAGCTGTGTAAACCTGTCACCTGAACGCCCTTTACCCAATATGACTTGAGAGTCGTCTGAAGGACCTATAAGGAGCTGTGTGTAACCTGTACACTCATCTTTACCATGACTTTGAAGAGTGTGCTGAAGGCCTATAGAGAGCTGGTGTAGACTGTCACCTCTTTACCAATGACTTGAGACGTGCTGAAGGACCTATAAGGAAGCTGTGTTAACCTGTCACTCCTTTAAACCAATGACTTGAGAGAGGCTGAAGGACCCTATAAAGGAGACTTGTAGACCTGTCACTCCTTACCAATTGATCTTAGAGAGTGACTGAAGGACCTATAAGGAGCTGTGTAACCTGTTCACCACCTTTTAACCAATGACTTAGAGTGTCTGAAGGGACCTATAAGAGCTGTGTAAACCTTGTCACCCTTTACCAATGGATCTTGAGGAGTGTCTGAAGATATATAAGGAGCTGTGTAACCTGTCACTCCTTTACCAATGACTTGAGAGTGTCTGAAGGACCTATAAGGAGCTGTGCAGGTCTTTATGGTAGAGTGGCCAGACAGAAGCAAGCAAGCAGTAAAATGACATGACAGCTCACTTGGAGTTTGCCAAAAGGCACCTAAAGGACTCTCAGACCATAAGAAAAAATATTCTCTGGTCTGATGAAACCAAGATTGAACTCTTTGGCCTGAATGCCAAGCGTCACGTCTGGAGGAAATCTGGCACTATCCCTACGGTGAAGCATGGTGGTGGCAGCATCATGCTGTAGGGATGTTTTCAGCAGCAGGGACTGGGAGACTAGTCAGGATCGAGGGAAAGATTAACAGAGCAAAATACAAAATACTGGGGCGAAGGTTCACCTTCCAACTGGACAATGACCGTAAGCACACAGTCAAGACAACACAGGAGTGGCTTCGGAACAAGTCTCTGAATGTCCTTGAGTGGCCCAACCAGAGCCCAGACTTTGATCCCGATCTAACATATCTGGAGAGACCTGAAAATAGCTGTGTAGCGATGCTCCCCGTCCAACCTGATAAAGCTTGAGAGGATCTGCAGAGAAGAATGTGAGAAACTACCCAATTCCAGGTGTGCCAAGCTTATAGCGTCATACCCAAGAAGACTCGAGGCTGTAATCGCTGCCAAAGGTGATTCAACAAAGTACTGAGTAAAGGGTCTGAATACTTATGTAAATGTGATCTTTCCGGGGTTTTATAAAAACCTGCTTTTGCTTTGTCATTCTGGGGTATTGTGTTAAGATGGATGAGGGGAAAAAACTATTGAAATCATTTTAGAATAAGGCTGTAATGTAACCAAATGTGTAAAAAATCAAGGGGTCTGAATACTTTCCGAATGCACTGTATAACTCTTATTTAATGTAATGTCTTATATTGTTGTTGACTATTACTGTTTTGTGCTCTTTCATGTATTTGGGGATCCTAATAAACTAAACCAACATCTCTCTCTCTCTCAATTCAATTTAAGGGCTTTATTGGCATGGGAAACATATGTTAACATTGCCAAAGCAAGTGAAGTAGATAATAAACCTAAGTGAAAAACAATACAAATTAAACATTATACTCACAAAAGTTCAAAAAAGAATAAATACATTTTAAATGTCATAGTATGTGCAAATAGTTGAAGCACAAAAGAGACGATAAATAAACATAAATATGGGTTGTATTTACAATGGTGTTTGTTCTTCACTGGTTACCCTTTTCTTGTGGCAACAGGTCACAAATCTTGCTGCTGTGATGGCACACTGTGGTATTTCACCCAGTAGATATGGGAGTTTATTGAATTTGAGTTTGTTTTAAAACATTTTATGGGGGTCTGTATAATTTGAGGGAAAAATGTGATTCTAATATGCTCATACATTTGGCAGGAGGTTAGGAAATTCAGCGCAGTTTGCAGCTCATTTTGTGGGCATTGTGTCTACTCTTGAAAGCCAGGTCGGCCTACAGTGGCCTTTCTCAATAGCAAGGCTATGCTCACTGAGTCTGTACATAGTCAAAGCTTTCCTTAAGTTTTGGTCAGTCACAGTGGTCAGGTATTCTGCCACTGTGTACTCTCTGTTTAGGGCCAAATAGCATTCTAGTTGGCTCAGTTTTTTTGTTAATTCTTTCCAATGTGCCAAGTAATTATCTTTTTGTTTTCTCATGATTTGGTTGGGTCTAATTGTGTTGATGTCCTTGTGATCTGTGGGGTCCAGGACCAGCTTTCTTAGGGGACTCTTCTCCAGGTTCATCTCTCTGTAGGTGATGGCTTTGTTATGGAAGGTTTGGAATCGATTCTTTTTAGGTGGTTTTAGAATTTAACTGCTCTTTTCTGGATTTTGATAATTAGCAGGTATCGGCCAAATCCTGCTTTGCAATCATTATTTATTTATTTTATTTAACCTTTATTTAACTAGGCAAGTCATTTAAAAACAAACTCTTTTCACAAAGGCAAAAGGCCTCCTGCGGGGACGGGGACTGGGATTTAAAAAAATAATTATAAAATATAGGACAAAACACACATCACGACAAGAGAGACAACACTACATAAAAAGAGACCTAGGACAAAAACATAGCATGGCAGCAACACATGACAACACAACATGGTAGCAACACGACATGGCAGCAGCACAACATGGTAGCAGCACAAAACATGGTACCAACATTATTGGGCACAGACAACAGCACAAAGGGCAAGGGGGTAGAGACAATAAAGGGTTAGGGTTAGGGTTAGGGTTAACATTATTGGGAACGGACAACAGCACAAAGGTCAAGGAGGTAGAGACAATAAAGCAGCCACAACTGTCAGGAAGAGTGTCCATGATTGAGTCATTCAATGAATTTGGTGTTTTACGTTGCAGAGTCTCTCTGGTGTTTGTCCCATTTTGTGAATTCTTGGTTGGTGAGCGGACCCCAGACATCACAACCATGAAGGGCAATAGGCTCTATAACTGATTCAAGGATTTTTAGCCAGATCCTGATTGGTATGACAAATTTTGTGTTCCTTTTGATGGCATAGAAGGTGCTTCTTGCCTTGACTCTCAGACCGTTCACAGCCTTATGGAAGTTACCTGTGGTGCTGATGTTTAGGCTGAGGTCTATATAGTTTGTGTGCTCTAGGGCAACGGTATCTAGATGGAATTTGTTTCTGTGGTCCTGGCAACTGGACCTTTTTTGGAACACCATTCATTTCAGTTTTACTGAGATTTACTGTCAGGGTCCAGATCTGACAGAATCTGTGCAGAATATCTAGGTGCTGCTGTAGGCCCTCCCTTGGTTGGTGACAGAAGCACCAGATCATCAGCAAACAGTAGACATTTGACTTCAGATTCTAGTCGGATGAGGCCGGGTGCTGCAGACTGTTCTAGTGATCTCGCTAATATGTTGATATATACAGTTGAAGTCAGAAGTTTACATACACCTTAGCCAAATGCATTTAAACTCAGTTTTTCACATTTCCTGACATTTAATCCTAGTAAATATTCCCTGTTTTAGGTCAGTTAGGATTACCACTTTATTTTAAGAATGTGAAATGTCAGAATAATAGTAGAGAGAATTATTTATTTCCGCTTTTATTTCATCACATTCCCAGTGGGTCAGAAGTTTACATATACTCAATCAGTATTTGGTAGCATTCCCTTTTTAAATTGTTTAACCTCTTGGCGCATGGATCCCTTTAACGGGATCATTTTCGTAAACAACCGCTGAATTGCAGAGCGCCAAATTCCCCCAAAATTACWAAAAATATTTATTTTCATGAAATCACAAGTGAAATATACCAAAACACAGCTTAGCTTGTTGTTAATCCACCTATCGTGTCAGATTTTGAAAATATGCCTTACAGCGAAAGCAATCCAAGCGTTTGTGAGTTTATCGATCACTAGACAAAACATTACGAACAGCTAGCAGCAATGTAGATTGGTCACGAAAGTCAGAAAAGCAATMAAATTAATCGCTTACCTTTGATGATCTTCGGATGTTTGCACTCACGAGACTCCCAGTTACACAATACATTTTCCTTTTGTTCGATAAATATTATTTTTATATCCAAAAGCCTCAAAAACCTGGTGCGTTATGTTCAGAAATCAACAGGCTCAAGCAGTCATGAAGGGCAGATGAAATTTCCAAATAGTATCCGTAAAGTTCGTAGAAACATGTCAAACGTTTTTTATAATCAATCCTCAGGTTGTTTTTAACATAAATAATCGATAATATTTCAACCGGACGGTAAACTATTCAATAAAAGAGATGAAGAAAATGTCGAGCAACAACTTTCGCGCGCATGAACTAATCGAAGGACTTACAGCTATCCACTGACGCGTTTTGATAAATCTCGCAAATTTCTCTGAATAAAAGCTTGAAACTATGTCTAAAGACTGTTCACACCCTGTGGAAGCCATTGCAAAAGGAATCTGGTTGATATCCCTTTAAATGGAGGAAAGGCATGCAATGGAACAGGGTTTTTTCAAAAWAAGAGGCACCTCCGGGTTGGATTTCCTCAGGTCTCGCCTGCAAAATCAGTTMTGTTATACTCACAGACAATATTTTGACAGTTTTAGAAACTTTAGAGTGTTTTCTATCCTAATCTGTCATTTATATGCATATTCTAGCATCTGAGCCTGAGAAATAGGCAGCTTACATTGGGAACATTATTTTTTCCAAACATAACAATTCTGCCCCCTAGCTTCAAGAGGTTTTAACTTGGGTCAAATATTTCAGGTAGCCTTCCACAAGCTTCCCACAATAAGTTGGGTGAATTCTTGCCCACTCCTCCTGACAGAACTGGTGTGACTGAGTCAGGTTTGTAGGCCTCCTTGCTCGCACACACTTTTTCAGTTCTGCCCACAAATGTTCTATATGATTGAGATCAGGGCTTTGTGATGGCCACTCCAACACCTTGACTGTGTTGTCCTTAAGCCATTTTGCCACAACTTTGGAAGTATGCTTGGGGTCATTGTCCATTTGGAAGACCCATTTGCGACCAAGCTTTAACTTACTGACTGATGTCTTGAGATGTTGCTCCAATATATCCACATAATTTTCTCCCTCATGATGCCATCTATTTTGTGAAGTGCACCAGTCCCCCCTGCAGCAAAGCACCCCCACAACATGATGCTGCCACCCCCGTGCTTCACGGTTGGGATGGTGTTATTCGGCTTGCAAGCGTCCCCCTTTTTCCTCCAAACATAGCGATGGGCGTATGTGTGACTTTCATGTTGAGGCCATCTTTGTGGGAGTGGGCGGCATGGGGTGTGCAGGAGTGGCATAGGTCTGATCTGAGGGGGCCTAAATGGGGTGTGGGCATGGTTGTCTTGGGGGGGGTGTTGATTGGGTGTGGATGTGGCTGGTGGGGCTGTGGTCTGGATGTAGGTCCTCTCGGCGTGGGTCCTCTATATGTAGGTCCGGGGGGTCTGGGCGGGTGGCTGTGGCTCCCTTTAGGGTCCAGGCGAAGGTGGGCTCTCCTGCTTTGTATAGGTGGACCTGGTGGTAAAGGCTGTTCAAGTCCAGGGTGGAGCGGTGGGCCAGGTAGACATTTGGCTTTGAGTCACAGTCACGGGAAATACTTGCATTTAACTTATCATTCAGTCCTTATAAATTAAAATATATCATTGTAATATTTTTTATCTTAGCTTTAAAAGTAGCTTCAGACTAAACATGACTCACTCAGTTCCAGATTGRATGGGGTTTTCAGGTTTCTGTTGTTTGTTAGCCAGAGCATTTGCTGTATATCTTGGAAATAATCAACTTTGGTAGTAGGAATCGTTCCCGGTGATTTTGTCCAAAATCAGGTTGTAGGTTGAGAATTTTGATTTGGAGTGAAGGTTATGTTGAAAAATGGAGGAAATCATCTGCTCATCTCCCCCTGTCTCTCTCTCTCTCTCTTTCTCTGTCTCTCTCTCTGTCTGTCTCTGTCTCAGGGTCCCCACCTGCACCGTCTCAGTGTGGATGTATTATCAGAGCTGAGGAACGCACAGAGCTCGTGCCGGAACCCCGGAGGAGAGAATGAGAAGCCCTGGTGTTATACAACCAACCCCAACATCCGCTGGGAATACTGCAACATTCCCAAATGTGGAGAAGGTACACTCTCAGAAAAAAAGGTGCTATCTAGAACCTCAAAGGGTTCTTCGGTTGTCCCCATAGGAGAACCCTTGGAAGAACCCTTTTGGTTCCAGGTAGAACACTATTGGGTTCCATGTAGAACCCTTTTGGTTCCAGGTAGAACACTATTGGGTTCCATGTAGAACCCTTTTGTCGGTAAACCCTTGTAGAACCCTTTGGGTTCATGTAGAACCCCGTTTGTCCATGTGAGAACCCTTTTGGTTCCATGTAGAACCCTTTCCCCAGACGGGTCTACATGGAACCCAAATATTATACCTGGAACAAAAAAGGGTTCTGCCTCTAATTAAAAAAGGGTTCTCCTATGGGACAGCCGAAGAACAATTTTTGGAACCATTTTTTCTAATATTCCAAATATGACTTCCATAAGGCTTGGAGACCTGATCAGGAACAATATGGCCCTAGCTACAATGTATGGCTCGGGCCAAGGTGTTTTTCCTGTTCAGGTTTGAGAAAAAGGGCAATTATTAGCTACTGATTGAGGTAAGATCCATCTTGTGATGACAGTCTGGACTCTCTGTCCCCTCAGTGGTAGTGAAGACGGAGTTATCGTTCCCTCGCCAGAATCCCCCCTCCTCCCTCCTTCCGTCTCTCCGGCCTACTCTATGATCATCATCATCTGTCTACTAGCAGCCTTCGCACCATAGCCTTCCTCACCATCATCATCATCATGTGCAAGAGGAGGAGGAAGACATGGAAGAACCACAAGACGTACGCTGGTGTCAGCCAATATAGTAGAAGACGTACGCTGGGTTCAGCCAATATAGTAGAAACGTACGTGGGCAGCCAACTTAGTAGAAACGTGCTGGTGTCAGCCAATATAGTAGAGAACGTACGCTGGGTGTCAGCCAATATAGTAGAGACGTACGCTGGTGTCACATATAGTAGAAACTACGCTGGGTGTCAGCCAATATAGTAGAAGACGTAGTAACGTGGTTAGTTATATAGTTAGTACGTGGTTAGTAGCATGGTTAGTTATATAGTTAGTAACATGTTAGTATATAGTTAGTACCATGGTTAGTTATATAGTTAGTAACGTGGTTGTTATATAGTTAGTAACTGGTTAGTTATATAGTTAGTAGCATGGTTAGTTATATAGTTAGTAACGTGTTAGTTATATAGTTAGTAGCATGGTTAGTTATATAGTTAGTAACTGGTTAGTTATATAGTTAGTAACGTGGTTAGTTATATAGTTAGTAACGTGTTAGTAACATGGTTATTATATAGTTAGTAGCATGGTTAGTATATAGTTAGTAACGTGGTTAGTACATGGTTAGTTATATAGTTAGTAACATGGTTAGTTATATAGTTAGTAACATGGTTAGTTTATATAGTTAGTACACGTGGTTAGTTATATAGTTAGTAACGTGTTAGTTATATAGTTAGTACATGGTAGTTATATAGTAGTAACGTGGTTAGTTATATAGTTAGTAACGTGGTTAGTTATATAGTAGAATGGTTAGTATATAGTTAGTAACGTGGTAGTTATATAGTTAGTAACATGGTTAGTTATATAGTTAGTAACGTGGTTAGTTATATAGTTAGTAACATGGTTAGTTATATAGTTAGTAACGTGGTGTAGTAACGTGGTTAGTTATATAGTTAGTAGCAATGGTTAGTTATATTAGTTAGTAACGTGGTTAGTTAATAGTTAGTAGCATGGTTAGTTATATTATAATGTTAGTTATATAGTTAGTAAAGGTTAGTTAGTATAAGTTAGTAACATGGTTAGTTAATAGTTAGTAGCATGGTTAGTTATATAGTTATAACGTTAGTAACATGGTTAGTTATATAGTAGTAGCATGGTTAGTTATATAGTTAGTAACGTGGTTAGTTATATAGTATAACATGGTTAGTTATATTAGTTAGTAACGTGTTAGTTATATAGTAGTACATGGTTAGTATATAGTTAGTAACGTTGTAGTAACGTGGTTAGTTAATAGTTAGTACATGGTTAGTTATATAGAGTACATGTTAGTTATATAGTTAGTAACGTGGTTTTATATAATTTAGTAATGGTTAGTTATATAGTGTATAACGTGGTTAGTTATATAGTTAGTAAGTGGTTAGTTATATAGTAGTAACGTGGTTATTTATACTAGTTATAACGTGGTTAGTTATATAGTTAGTAACAGTGGTTAGTTATATAGTTAGTAACTGGTTATTATATAGTAGTAACATGTTAGTTATATTAGTTAGTAACATGGTTAGTTATATAGTTAGTACGTGGTTAGTAATAGTTATTAGCATGGTTAGTTATATAGTAGTACGTGGTTAGTTATATAGTTAGTAACGTGGTTAGTTATATAGTTGTAACGTGGTTAGTTATATAGTTAGTAACGGTTAGTTATATAGTTAGTAACTGGTTATTATAGTTAGTAAGTGGTTAGTATATGAGTTAGTAACTGGTTTAGTTATATAGTTAGTAAGTGTAGGTATATAGTTAGTAACGTGGTTAGTTATATAGTTAGTAACATGTTAGTTATATATTAGTAACGTGGTTAGTTATTTAGTTAGTAACGTTGTATTATAGTTAGTAGCATGGTTAGTTATATAGTTAGTAACGTGTAGTTATATAGTTAGTAAACAATGGTTAGTTATATAGTTATAACATGTTAGTAAATATAGTTAGTAACATGGTTAGTTATATAGTTAGTAGTGGTTATTATATAGTTAGTAACGTGGTTAGAAAGTGTTAGTTAGATAGGTTAGTAACGTGTTATTATATATTAGTACGTGGTTAGTAACGTGGTTAGTTATATAGTTAGTAACGTGGTTTAGTTTATATTAGTTAGTAACTGGTAGTAACGTGGTTAGTTATATAGTTAGTACATGGTTAGTTATATAGTTTAGTAACATGGTTAGTTATATAGTTAGTAACGTGGTTAGTTATATAGTTAGTAACGTGGTTAGTTATATAGTTAGTAGCATGGTTAGTATATATAGTTAGTTAACGTGTTAGTTATTAGTTAGTAGATGGTTAGGTATATAGTTTAGTAACGTGGTTATTATATAGTTAGTAACGTGGTTAGTATATAGTTAGTAACATGGTTAGTTTATATAGTTAGTAACGTGGTTAGTTATATAGTTAGTAACGTGTTAGTTATTATATTAGTAACATGGTTAGTTATTTAGTAACGTGGTTAGTATAAGTTGTAACTGGTTAGTTATATAGTTGTTGATAACATGGTTAGTTATATAGTTAGTAACGTGGTTAGTTATATATTAGTAACTGTTGTTAATAGTTAGTAACGTGGTTATATATAGTTTAACTGTTAGTTATAGTTAGTACGGTTAGTTATATATTAGTAACGTGGTTATTATTATAGTTAGTACGTGTTAGTATATTATTAGTTAGTATACGTGGTTATTATATAGTTAGTAACGTGTTAGTTATATAGTTAGTAGCATGGTTAGTTATATAGTTAGTAACTGGTTAGTATATAGTTAGTAACATGGTTAGTTATATAGTTAGTAACGTGGTTAGTTTATATAGTTAGTAACTATTAATAGTAGTTAACTGGTTAGTTATATAGTTAGTAACATGTAGTTATATGTAGTAACGTGGTTAGTTATATTAGTTAGTAACTGGTTGTTTATAGTTAGTAAGTGTTAGTTATATTATTAGTAACGTGGTTATATATAGTTAGTAACGTGGGTTATTATATAGTTTAGTAACGTGGTTATTTATATAGTTTAGTAGATGGTTAGTTATATAGTTAGTAACGTGGTTAGTTATATAGTAGTAACGTGTTAGTTATATAGTTAGTAACGTGGTGTATATAGTTATAATGTGCTTTTAGTTATATGTTAGTAGCATGGTTAGTTAGTATAGTTAGTAACGATGGTTAGTTATATAGTTAGTGCATGGTAGTTATATAGTTAGTAACGTGGTTAGTATTATAGTTGTAACATGGTTATTATATAGTTAGTACATGGTTAGTTATATAGTTAGTAAACTGGTTAGTTATATAGTAGTTAACGCATGTGTTTAGTTATATAGTTAGTACACGTGTAGTTTAGTTAGTCATTTAGTTTTAGTTAGTCCATGGTTAGTTATATAGTAGCTTAACTTTGGTTA